>NW_012045241.1:0-1331 GCF_000956235.1 Wasmannia auropunctata
CAGTGTGGCTCTCAGATTTAAGAGTTTACAGCAACAGGGGTGCATTAAATTTAAAATCGACCCACAGAGATTTCAAGCTTTCATTTGAAAAAAAGTTCATCATTTTACAATGATTTTTCGCGGAGTTACCGTTAACCAACGTTGATCAATTTTTGCTCAAAATTTTTCTATGCCATAATTTTTTTGAGTAGTGTATTTATTCAGTTTAAGCATGGATAAGTTAACAATGTTACGCATACATAGTGAAATAAAAGCAGGAAGCGTGCTATCCGCGCGCAAATTTTTACGTGATTATAAACATTATCGTATAAAGTATATTCCCTCTCCCCCGTAGAAGATATAGGTGTGGCGTTTAATTATCACAAATAGTGCCGTCCAAAGCTTGTCAGTGAAACAAAAATCGATACTGACAAATAAATTTATCTTAACATATCATTATCAACGATGGGTCTAAATTAACCAATCGCGGTTTAAGATAAATCTGGTTTTTTACGAGGGAGAATTGTCACTACAAAAGAGAAATTACTATTAATTAATTGTAATTAATTATGGTCATTAATTATGAAAAGTCATAAAAATCTAAAGCTCTAAGTGCAAATCTAAAGTAATTGAAAGAAGAACAACTATCAGATGGGGCAAAAATAGCACAGCTGCGGTTCTAGTGTTAAGTGCTATGAAAATAATGTATATTGCGAAAAATAATTATACACAGCTAGAATTTTTCGTAATAAATTTTCACAGGATTTAAAGAGATGCTCGAAGAGAATTATTAAATTGTTTTGGAAATTTAATTGTAATATTATGTATACTATTTAGGTTGAAGGTCATATTTTCTCATTTTAGTTGTTTGAAACATTCCACGGTTGATTTAGATACTTAATTTTTTAATTTATTTCAATTTCAAATAAAATTACTCAATATTATCAAATTATAGCTAATGTCTATAAGTTGTGAGGACTTTTTTAAAGATTTTAATATTTCTATTCATAAAATTTATTTATATGATTTTTTAAAAAAACTTTATATACAAAGTTACGTATAATAAATCTACTATTTTTAAAAAATATTTTAATAAATAAATTTAAATTACTAATATGCTATAGTAATAAATTTAAATAACTGTTTCTTTTTATATTTTTATTAAGTACATGAACTATGAGCATCTATTACCGTTGTTGAATTAAATAGATGTTTAATTTTTAAATTGTAATAAAACTTTTAAGTTTATTTATAAATTTTATATGCTTTGTAGAGTCATATGTAGTACCTGCTGGAACAACGGTGCAACTTCTTATTTACGCAGCTCACAGAGATCCCAATTTTTGGCCAGA
>NW_012045242.1:0-1777 GCF_000956235.1 Wasmannia auropunctata
TGTGCTCTTCCGATCTTATATATTTGTAATTTCTCTTGATTTTTTATATAATTATTTGGTATATGTATATGTAATACAATATGATTATAGGGTCATGATACTACATCAACGACTATATGCTTCATTTTGGCACTATTAGCTGAGCATAAGGACATTCAGGTATATATTAGGCTCTATTCTTAAACAAACAAAATAATTATTCCCAATAATTTCCAAAATTACTTATTAAAATGCATCTATATTAAACATTTTAAATACCTTTTTAAGGGTGTTATTTTTGTGTATATAAAAGTATTAAAATAAAGTATTTTTAATTAATATTCGTGATATAGGAATGTGTCAGGAACGAATTCAATACTGCAATACAAGAACATGAAGGGAAAATTACTATGAAATTATTGCAAGAGTTATCATATTTAGAGAGATGTATAAAGGAAGGATTGCGCTTGTATCCTGTCGGAGGTGATATAGCACGCGTTACTGCAGAAGACGTAAAATTACGTAGGCATTAAGTTAATCTTTCGTTGTACTTTTAAATTAAGATGAAAAAATGTCAACATGATACAAAACTGATTTTAGTGCCTAATAATATTTTTATATGTGAATCTTAGAATTTTTAGTTTAAGCAAAGTGCGCGCCGCATCGTCAATCTTTAAAAACGCAGCTCCAAACTGAATAGTACGTCATCTTACAATTAAATTGGAAAAAGCAATTTAATAGTTTTTTTGCTCTTTGAGCAAATCTTTTTAACATTATGAAGCGTGGCGATTTGGGCTTCCCTTAAAACCGCGGGTAGTTGGATGGCAATTATAACCGTATTAACTTATTAAGTTCAAATTCAACTATAATCATATAAAATTACGCCATTGTGATTTTTGGATGGATAAGCATAGTTGTAATTAAATAACATGTTTATACACTGCTCAAAAAAATTATGGCATAGAAAAATTTTGAGCAAAAATTGGTCATCTTTGGTTAACGGTAACTCCGCGAAAAATCATCGTAAAATGAGAAACTTTTTTTCAAATAAAAGCTTGAAATCTCTACTTTAAGATACTATGAGTCGATTTTAAATTCAATGCCTCTCTGTTGCTGTAAATTCTTAAATCTGAGAGCATATTTGCCACACTGAAAATTGCAAAGTTTGAACGAGTGCACGGACTTGCTAAAATTTTTCCTGGGGATGCGGTTTCCAGCGTCATAAAGTTGGAATATTTCCCTTTAATTTGAAAAAAAAATAAATCGCTACGATTTTTTTTTTACAAAGTTACAGCATTTTGAAGTAATCCTTGTATTTTTCTCATGTACGATCAACATTACCCGATGTGCACTATAGGTAGGTTGATGATCGAATTTTGCACATCGTGTGTGTATGTGTGTATGTTTTACACACGTTCGCACTCACACAATGTGCAAAATCCAATTGCCAACCTTCCTATAGTGCACATCGGATAATGCCAAACATACATGAGAAAAATACAAGGGTTACTTAAAAATGTTGTAACTTTGTGAAAAAAAATCGTAGCAACTTGTTTTTTTTCACATTAAAGAAAAAGATTCCAACTTTATGACGCTGGAAACCGCATCCTCGGAAAAAATTTCAGCAAGTCTGTGCACTCGTTCAAACTTTGCAATTTTCAGTGTGGCAAACATTTTCAGTGTGGCTCTCAGATTTAAGAGTTTACAGCAACAGGGGTGCATTAAATTTAAAATCGACCCACAGAGATTTCAAGCTTTCATTTGAAAAAAAGTTCATCATTTTACAATGATTTTTCGC
>NW_012045243.1:0-688 GCF_000956235.1 Wasmannia auropunctata
TAAAAAATTATAAACTCTGACGTATTTATAATTTTTTATGTACACATCATACTTCTATCTTAAAATTTATTAATTATTTAGATAATTATATCTAAATTAATATTATTCGTCATCTAAAGTAGACCTATTGTTAATAATGTAACCATATTTTTATTAATTCTTCAACAAATTCTTCAATTTCTAAGAAATATGTACTATATGTATTAACACACTTTGCGATCCACAGTCTGTATTAATGACTAGCAACATCTAACTGATAATAACACAAACTATGATTATGACATTTACGGACTAAGCCGTACATTTTTGACCGCAACCAAATGCGATTCAAACCAATATACGATCACTTGTTAAAATTTAAGTATCTTATTTATTTTTTATGTAATGTTTACAATTTTTTATAATAAACATAATAAGTTTTATCTTTTGCGTTTGTTCTTATTCTCTCAAACAGCTGTTAAAAGTAACAGTTTATTTTTAACTTAAAAAATTGTATAGATATAAATCTTTGAAATAATATTTAACGATTTTTATAAAATAAAATAGAATACAAACTTTATTTTAAAATTAAATTTATTAGTTAAATATATTTCTTTTTTATTTGATACGTTTTGATATGATATATTTTGTATCTCAGATTAAAACTGTATAATCATGCTATCTACATTATGCCTGTCTCTTATACACA
>NW_012045244.1:0-1634 GCF_000956235.1 Wasmannia auropunctata
TATTAATTTTTCTATTATCTTAAAATATTTGAAAAAGAATACATATATTTTCCAAATAAGATGTATTTTGCATATATCTTTGCATTAGTTTTTATGATAGCTTTTATATAAATATACATATGTATATGTATGTGTATATATGTGTATATAATTATATACATATATACTCGATGCAAAGAGTATGTCTAAATTAAATGGATTTAGGATTCATCTTTAGCGATTCATAAATCACAGAATTAAATGTTTTTCATTATATTTTCGTAACGCGATACGATAACCGATGCTGTCTATAAATATATGAAAAACATATACGTATATCGATGTGCATTAATTGGGCATAACAATATTTCGACACTCAAATTTACCTATAATTTTGTTGACCAGTATATTTTACATTTGCTATATGTGTGGCTCTCACAAGATGAACCTAATCTCGAATTTTTATACAGAAAATTTTCTTTAACTGAAGATTAAAAATATTATAAAAATTTAATGTAAATATTTTCTACGTTTTTGCATATCATTTTATATAAATTAATTTAAATAAAGAAGAAGATTACCTTGAATAAAACTTTCATTTTCTTTCACATGTGCACGTTGTACGCACATCTTCTTCTTCTTCTTCTTCTTTTAATTAAACCCTTATCATATTAAAAATTGAGATTGAGATTGAATTAAATATAACCGATTATAAGAAAGAAAACCAATCTCAAATTTAGTAAACTTTGTTTTGATTGGTCAAATTCCAATCCAATCTCAATCTCAATCTTTAGTCTGATACGGGTTTTAGGCAGCTCCCACGAGGAACTATACACTATACAGCCTGTATTACACTCGGAACTTAAGGTGAGCTCATAGACGTAAGTACAAGGGGATTGCCATCAGCATTCCCTTAAGCCATATTAGACTACCGATTCTGCAAGCTGATCCAACTGTGAATTAATTCTGACTGCCGACTCATAATGGTCCAGATAGCACACAGAGCCCAAAAGAATTCATTGGTATATTCAATTTTATGTCATCAATTCTGAGTTCATTTTCAGGTGCAAAAAGAATCCCTTTTAGAAGAAGAATTCTTTTTGCATCTGAAAATAAACTCAGAATTAGTGACATATATAACTGAGTACTTTTTTTATTCTCTGTGCTATCTGGGGGATCAATCACAATGAATTAGCTTCAATATATGTTCTTCAACGCAAAGAGCATATTCTTTTCTAAATTCTAAAATTTAACGATAAAAAATTTTAGAATGTGATGGCATAATAGCAATCGATAAGAAAAACTGAGTAGCGATATATCATATAATGCGAATATACACCAGATACGAACTTGACTTTAGGATCGCCTTAACACCTTTGTTAATAAAATAATTTATAATTAAAATTTAAAAATCAAGAGTGTACCAAATAAAAAAGATGAATGGTTATAACATATTAAATTTTCAAATGCATATATCGCAACGTTATAATAATTTATCTTTCAAATTCTTGCATTGTTGATTTATTTTTGTTTCATGAAGGCACAATCGATATTATTTTTTAAGCATTAACTGCTGCATTTACTACCCGATACCGTTGCTATCGTTCCCATTTTAAAGAATATCCATCATTAAAATTATCACTGAAAGAGAATCG
>NW_012045245.1:0-555 GCF_000956235.1 Wasmannia auropunctata
CATTATGCTTCATTATGCGATGTCTATAGGGCTAGTTATTTGCTAACATTAATTGTGTTCGAGTTCACGTACAATATGCGAAATAATTTTGTCTTATCATGGGTGTAACACGCTATACGCTATTAAATGTCTAATCTATAAAGATATTAATTGATTTTGTATCGTATGTAATGTGCTAAAAATGTATAGATGACGTACATTAATGTGACAGTGGTTAAATAAAAATATATTTACATATATCAAAATTTTTATAAAAAAGATTTATATCGGCATTAATTAGCCCAGTTTAAAGTATACATACATAACTTTTCTCACATAGAAATCTAGTCCTAACATATCTCTAATTATAATCGTAATATGTAATTGTAACCATGATGGAATTTGACACAGCCTAAGACTAAATTAATTAATTAAAACTAAATATTAATTTTTCTATTATCTTAAAATATTTGAAAAAGAATACATATATTTTCCAAATAAGATGTATTTTGCATATATCTTTGCATTAGTTTTTATGATAGCTTTTATATAAATATACATATGTATATGTATGTG
>NW_012045246.1:0-351 GCF_000956235.1 Wasmannia auropunctata
GTGGATGGGTGGGTGTCAGTATGTGCGAGAATGTGTTTGCGTGTTGATCTATTATGCAATTTCCTAAATGTTTATCATGTATATTTTTATATAAACAATATTTATAATATTTTATATATGAACAAGGAGCGACTGGTCGATTCGACATTGTCCAACGTCGATTCGACAAATCAATTATATGATTTTCTAAATGTTCAATGTATAATTCGATTAATATTTTATGTATAAACAAATATTTATAACATTTTATATATAAACAAAAAGCGATTGGTCGAATCGACGTCGATCAATGTCAATTCGACCAATCGCTTTTTGTTCATATATAAAATGTTATAAATATTGTTTATATAA
>NW_012045247.1:0-452 GCF_000956235.1 Wasmannia auropunctata
AATCTCTAAACAATTCTCTGAAAAACTTTGAAAATCTATGAATATCTATGAAAATCTATGAACTGTTACCATGAAAATTTTTGAAAATCACTGAAATACTCTAATAGTCTCTGAAATTTTACTGAAAAAATCTCTGAAAAACTCTGAAACGTGTCCGAATTTCTAGAGTTTTTCAGGACAATTTTCAGACTTTTCCAGAGAAATTTTCAGAGAATTTCAGAAAAATTTTTTTACCAGGGTTGCATACCTATTCGATATTAATTGATACATATCCATGATACATATGTGTGATTAGATCAATATATCAATGTGTGTGTGTGTGTGTGTGTGTGTGCGTATTGTATGTGTGTGGATGGGTGGGTGTCAGTGTGTGCGAAAATGTGTTTGCGTGTTGATCTATTATGCGATTTCCTAAATGTTTATTATGTATATTTTTATATAAACAATATTTA
>NW_012045248.1:0-1338 GCF_000956235.1 Wasmannia auropunctata
TATTCTATTTTATGATTGTACGTGACGGAACAGATAAGTATAAACTTTAATTTTAATCTTTGTTCATAAAACAATATCGCCAGTTATAAAATTTATAAATAATTTTATTTTTAAACAATGATGTCTAGATACTTTATCACAAAAAAAAATTTTTTTCCATTACCATATGAATTATAAATCTAGTCAACGGATAACTTGCACTGATAGTTTTAATTACTTACAGAATAATTTTTTAAACAGATATAATAATTATTGTTGGCTACAATTATATCGGTTCTTCTATAATAATATTATGTCTGTTTAAAAGAGTATTCTGTAAGTATTATTGTTGTTATCAATTTAAAAAATTTTAAAAATTTTGGCTACATTGTTGAAATATGGTACGGCTCTTTCAAAACTGGCTTTTTCATACTCACTCTCCCCATATGTACAAAATACTTAAATAAATTGTATAAGAAATCAAAAGTGTTGAAGAACTTATGTGACATTGTTTATATTGCATAACTAAATATCAAGATCGACCGTGGAATGTTATAAACAACTGAGATGTGAAAACACTAACATGGTACGAAGCGAATCTTGGTATTTGATAATATTATAATATGTGAATCTTACAATTCTTAGTTCAGGCAAACTGCGAGCTGCATAATCGTCTGTGTTTAAAACGAAGCTCTAAACCGAATTGTACATAATATCATGTATATAATTAAATTGCGAAGACAATTTAATAATTCGATGCTCATCTTTCAAATTCTGTAAAAATAATTTTCTGCGAAAAATATTACCTCAGCCAGGATTGCATACATTTTTTTATTTCTAAATTTATTATAGTAGCAAGAATTTTAGACAATATAGTAATTTAAACTAGACTAGATAAGTGAAATCACAAATAAATTTAAGAGCGTCTTCTACAGTCATTATGTGGATCTTGGTATCTAATAATAATTCTATATGAATTTTTAAATCTAATTTTCAGCCATTTAATTCTCCTTTAATAAATACCGGTAATTGCAATAAATATTACCACATGCCTCGGTGGTCGAATTGGTATACAATAAATTCTTCGCAATATTTTGATACTTTCCTTAGTCAAATTATTAAGAATTGAAGATCAATCGTAATCTATTTCAACTTCAGCTAATGATGGAGTTACATGTTCGACATTGATTCGACGCGCAGTTTATATAGTTGAATAATGGATTTAAAAATTCATACAGAATTATTATTAAACATCAAGACCCAGTTATGACTGTAGAAAACGCTCTTAAATTTATTTAGGAACTTTAGATATTTCTACAGTCTTTATTTTGTATTATAATAGATCGGAAGAGCACACGT
>NW_012045249.1:0-579 GCF_000956235.1 Wasmannia auropunctata
TTAAAATAATCACATTACAATTAGACTAAATTAGAAAACGAAAAAAAGAATCATGTTATCTATTAATTAAATGTATATTTAATCATATTACATATTATGTATATAAATAATTTTACTTACTGTATACTTGCACATCGTATGAACTTTTCCCATTTCTTTACATGATTCTATGTTGCAATAATCTGTCGCAGATGTACCAGCTAAGATTTCTACTACTATGGCAAGACATAACGTATTGAAAATTAACGCCATTATTTTAAATTTGATTCTTTCTAACTTTTTGAGTGGATATAGACATAGCACCATGCAAAATTGCAATGTAAAAAGCATAACTTTGTAAGAAAAATTCTAATTTATACCTTACGCGTTATCATTCGACAATGTTATCACATCATTAATTCTTTAATATTATTTGTGTGACGTGCTTTATTTTTCCTTATATTTATTCTATTTTATGATTGTACGTGACGGAACAGATAAGTATAAACTTTAATTTCAATCTTTGTTCATAAAACGATATCGCCAGTTATAAAATTTATAAATAATTTTATTTTTAAGCAATGATGTCTAGATACTTTA
>NW_012045250.1:0-737 GCF_000956235.1 Wasmannia auropunctata
ACTTCTTTATGTTATTTTATACATTTTTTTTCTAAATATTACGTTGAGCAAAATTACAAACTGCATGATGCGTAGTCAAGCCGTTTGGTTCCTTAAACTTTATTCGTCCGCACCCGACCTTCGTCATGTTAGCCCAGAGATCATAAGTCAAATCTTCCATTTTGTGTACAATATCCCTAATACAGATCATTTTGTAAAAATAAAATTATGTTATTATAAAATTTTCTTATATTTAATGAATATATATTGCGTAGATGTACTTTAAAAAATTATTTAAATTGATAAAATTTTTTCACAAATATCTCTTCTCTTTACTTGATATTTAGAACATTTAGAATTTTTAACGTCAAAAGGATTTCTGCAAATTAATTTATAAATCTATTATTTAAAATACATATTCATTAACACACCGTGTGTATAATATGCTAGAATATCTAATATTTGAAATACTTACGGATATGCGAAAAAATTACATCTTCCCTGTTCAATTAAATTATTATACGATGTTTCCAACAAGTCTTCTAAAGTGAACTCATTTTCATTCATAGAGGATTTCCAGACCATATACTGGATAACTTCGAATCTTTCTGTGCGATGATATTTATTATGGTAATAAATATATTATGTGTTATATTTAATAGAATTATGAATTACAAATGTAATTGCATAAATTATTACTCACCTATGTTCCTACAGTCGTCATAATATTTAATACACTGATTGGCCCATCTCTGTGC
>NW_012045251.1:0-326 GCF_000956235.1 Wasmannia auropunctata
AAATAGTTGCTTTGAGCATCGATTTATTAGATTGCTTTTGGCAAATTGTGATATTACTATACTGCTCGGTTCGGAGCTGCGAAGAAGCACGCGATTTGCGGCCACGTGGTGTTATAGGAATCGAAAATTGTAAGGTTCACACTATTATATGAAAGTACCAAGATCCGCTTTGTACCGTATTGGCGTTTTTCGATACTTGCAAATATATATTTTATTTAGAAACTTTATTTAGAAATCCTAAAATTAATCTTAAAATTATAAAATAAAAAAAATTTAACTTATAACTTATAACTTTTTATTAAGTTAACTTTTAATTTAATTAATTT
>NW_012045252.1:0-616 GCF_000956235.1 Wasmannia auropunctata
TGCTTTATTTTTCCTTACATTTATTCTATCTTATGATTGTACGTGACGGAACAGATAAGTATAAACTTTAATTTTAATCTTTGTTCATAAAACAATATCGCCAGTTATAAAATTTATGAATAATTTTATTTTTAAGCAAAGATGTCTAGATACTTTATCACAAAACAAATAAAAATGTTCTCTATTACCATATGAATTATAAATCTAGTCAATGGATAACTTGCACTAATAGTTTTTATTACTTACAGAATAATCTTTTAAACAGACATAATAATTATTGTTGGCTACAATTATATCGGCTCTTCCATAATAACATTATGTCTGTTTAAAAGAGTATTCTGTAATTATTATTGTTGTTATTAATTAAAAAATTTTAATTTGCTACATTGTTGAAATATGAGACGGCTCTTTCAAAACTGGCTTTTTCATACTCACACTCCCCATATGTACAAAATAATTAGATAAAGCGTATAAGAAATTAAAAGTATTGAAGAACTTATGTGAGAACGGTTCGTATTGATGCAAGTTAGCATTTATTTGACGTCGCGAGGGAGGGGGGAATTTATTAGATGCAAGTGAGCATCAAGTAGGATTTAAAATAGTTGCTTTGAGCATC
>NW_012045253.1:0-3052 GCF_000956235.1 Wasmannia auropunctata
AACATATGTATATATAAGAACACTCAATGGTTAATAAAGGCTGTTAATTATGTATACTAATGATATATACATATAACATATGTATATATAAGAACACTCAATGGTTAATAAAGGCTGTTAATTATGTATACTAATGATATATACAAATAATATATATAAATAAAGTATATAGTATATATAAATAAATAAATGTATAGTCAATATATATATTAAACAAAAAATTAAAATTTTTTCTCTTTTCATGTAACATTATAGGAAAAGAAAAGTCATTGCCAAGGATGAATGAGAATAGCTCGAAATATTAACATCGATGATCAGCATAGGCTTTTAACATATATGTTGAAAAATTATTAAATTACATCTAAAAACAAACATATCAGAGATAATTAAGGACATAAGCGACGATAGAGAGATGCACTCTGATTAAATTATACAAAACTTATTGTTATTCGATTATGTCATTGATATATTGACATATTATTTGTGGTATGTATATAATGTATAATTTGTATGTATGTAATACATATTAATTAAATATCTATTTGTGAAAAAACATGTATGTAATTTGCATTTAACATTTAGCTTACGATAAAACATATATATTGAATCCATTTTTATTTACTTTCTAAAAACACATTTGTTTTGTGAACAGAATATCTGCTGATTTCGTTCAAATATAAAATCATAAAGATATAAAATGACTACAAAGGTAAAAGATTGCACCAATATAAATATAATGCCTCATAAGAAAATTGAAATATGTCGTTTGTGTGGAGAAGAGTCCCTAAACTATATATCAATATTTCAAGACCAAAATAATAATACTCTTGGAAAAATAAATAGATGTTTACCAATTAATGTAAGATTGAGAGTTGTATGATTATTCTTTGGCACGTTTAAACTTTTGAACTTATATATATATATATATATATATATATTTATTACATAATATGTGAATAACATTTCTTCGTGTTTCTAGATTTCTCCAAATGATAAACTGCCTTCCAATGTGTGCAGACGGTGTTCAAATTATTTAAATATTAGTTACTGTCTGATTCTCACTGCAGTAAAGATAGACAAATGTCTGCGAATGCAATTAGATCAGAAGCTGCATGATGCGGTTTGTACAGATAAAAGTACGAATAAAATCAGATGAGGAGAATATTCAGAATAATTGGAAAACAGAGCGAGAGAATTTTGACGAAATGAATTACGAAGAGGAAACTGTTACTCTAACAGAACGTAACGAAATGGCAACGTTAGTTGACTTAGAAACGTACTTAGATACTGAGATAGATATTGTTGAAATGAAATATGAAGATATAATGCAATCCTCAATAAAACCAAATGATAACAGCTCTGACTTTGTTACAAATAAAACTACAGATGAAAATACAAATAAAATTACAGAGGAGTGTCAAATTATTAAACGAGAAATTATGGACGAGGAGAACGCTCAGAATTATCAAAATAATACACAGGAGATGACAGATAAAAAAATTATTCAAGAAGATTGGAAAACAGATCGAAAAGTTATTAACGAAATTAATTACGAAAAGGAAGCTTTTAATTCAATAGAACATATCGAAACAGTTGCGTCAGTTGACTTAGCGACGCTGAGCTATACTGAGGTAAATATTATTGAAATGAAATATAAAGATCTACTAAGGGTAAATTTATTATAAATTGTTTATAAAGAAATTGTGTGCTATATATGGCGCTCTTATGTATTTTCAGAAACATAAACGAGAGAAAGAAATTTACATTTGCAACTTTTGCAACAAGAAGCTCGCGACGAAGCAATCATTGCAAAATTACGAAAGAATTCGCACTGGAGAAAAACCGTTTAGTTGTTCGATATGTCAAAAATTCTTTCGATAAGAAGCATTTGCCTTAATCACAGGAATTTGTTTCACGCTTGTTATTTTACATTTGTTTATTACATTTACAATTTATATACAGAGTGTCCCAAAACCCGCGGATTTCCTTTTAAATGCGGATTATTTAAAATATTTTAAGACAAATATCCTAATATAAAAATGTCGAGACTAATAGTTTTTAAATTAATGACGATTAAGGTTGATGAGAAGCGCGCGCCAGCCCTGAGCGCCTCATAGATAAGAGCTATTATTCGTTAACTTTAATCAGCTCTCCAGCAAAAATTATTTGTCAGATCCAAATTTGCTAAAGGAAAAAGTTGTTCTTTTTAGTAGAAAGTATCACGTCAAGTACTTCTTATGCGCGAATTTTGGGATACCCTAGGTATATGTATATGTTTTATTTTTGTTTTTTTTATTTTTTAATTTAATTTTATTGAACACCCTGTATATGTATATGTTTTATTTTTGTTTTTTTATTTATTTAATTTTGTTGAAATTATTTTAGGAGCAGTCAAGCGAGATGGTATCATGAACAACGTCATATAAAAGGAAACTTCGTATGTGATCATTGTGAAAAATGCTTCAGGTAAAATTATATCTTTAGTAAACTTAATATAAATTAACATTATATTAATATAATATTATATTCCATAATATAACTATTAGGCCGTGAGCATAATTGAAGAAATATCAGGAATAAGAATTAATATAAGAATTTCGAACTATTGGAACCGTAGGTACTACGAATATACGATTTTTGATAAGTAGAAATTTTATATTAATTCCTAACAATTTCTCCGTTGTGCTCATGGCCATGCATATATATATACACTCGACAGCAAAATTAAAGCATCACCCATTCTGATCACTAAAAATCGCGGCTAAAAAAGGCAAATTTCAAGAGAGTGTAACTTCATCAAAAATGATCGTATCGGAATGATCAAAAAAGCATTTTAAAGCTTAAAGTCTCTACTTTCGACACCCATAATTCATTAAATTACTTACTGATGTTTCACAAAGCTGCAAATGGAGACGCAACAAATCTAAAAATTTTTTACCAAGTTTGCGAAGTTTCAAAAACTAAACTAAAAATTGCACGCAAATGTGGTTTACATTGTTCGAAAGCATAAATCTTTAGCTTTAATTTCAGCACCCGATCAGCAATGAGCGAT
>NW_012045254.1:0-5164 GCF_000956235.1 Wasmannia auropunctata
ATATTTAATAGATTCTATTGAAACGTTTATTTTAGTAGTAGATCACTAGATTAGAGTCGGATTTTTTAAATTGCACATATATTTTATTAACTTAAAGTTTATAAAGTCAAAGAATTTAATATATCAAACAAATTTACATTAAATATTTTTCTGAAAAATAAATAATAATGGAAGTAAAGTGAACTTGATTTTGTTTTATTCTCACTATTTCTTTCTTATTCTTAGTGCTCAGATACAATAAAAAGAATAAAAAACAGGAAATTGAACGTGAGAAATGAGGAATAAGACAATGTGATTTTTCAACTTAATATTTTCTATTTTTTTACGTTTAATTCTCTGTTCTTTATTCCTTTTATTGTATCTGAGCCCTTATTCTATTTTATTGCTTCTAAATATTCGAATATTTGAGATTGGTTTCAATCCGCGAAATTGCAATAAAAGATTCGTATTTAAGTAATACGAGATTTTTATCTGATTTCAGTGCGGGATTCAAATCAAATTTGAATTTATATAGGTGCATATTCGAAGAGAAAATACCGATATTTTCGATGTAAGATATTTAATTTTAGTTATAAAATATTTTTCAACTAATAAAAACTAAATAATTATTTCACCTATAATATATTTAATATAACCTTTATTTATACTATTAAAATTATATATATAAAACTATGTATATTATTAATTTAAACTATATGTTATTAAAATTATTAAATTAATAAAATTTAATTTTTGATTAAAGAAGTAAAGCTATAATATCATAAAATTGAATTTAAAAAAACAGAGAAAAAATATTTAAAATTGTATAAAAAATTACAATCGTCTTACACACGCTTTCAAAAGTTATTTAATATTATAACATTAATGAAATATTAATGAAATAGATTTAAGGAAATTAAAAGGAGCCTAAATCAAAATCTAGTCTCGACTCTTCTTATTATTTAGGTAAGTATATTACGCTTTGTGTGGACGATATTAGAATTCGGTCTATGCAATTTCTCAGACCAGAGAACTGGTATCGTGGATATAAGGCTTCAGAAAATTTGATAATTATTTGATTTAGGACGCGTTACCTCAAAAATCATTAAATTATATTACATATTCGTTTTTGCATGAAAGAATCTAGCAGATAAACGCGTCGCTCGACACCGAGAAGTGAAATATCAATTATTAATCGTTAAAATTCATTATTTAAGAATTACATAAAAATTTGTCACATTGAATGTAGAACATGAGTATGCTTTGTGATCACATGCACATGCTCTATCATTTTATGGTCACAGGCGCATACACTTTAGCCACTTTTCAGTAGAATAGAATGCACGAAATTTGAAAACAGCATAATCAAATAAAGCGCAACAATGTTATTGTTTTTAGACGCAAGACTGCATGTCACAATTAATGTTTCTTTATCAATTGTTGATGACCACTGCCACATTTACATCATTTTATTGTATATGCTAAAATACGTACCGTGCTGGATTAAAAAATCGATTAGCCGTTTGTGCAATATTTATTGAAATGTATGTATGTAATATAATAAATTTTGTTTACACTATTAATGTGTTTATTGAAAAGATACTCGCTGAATGGAATAAAGGAAAAACTTTTATATCTGATTTTAATTGAAAGTTGCAGAGATTCCGCCTCCTTAATTTTTATTTGATTTCTAATAAGTTGAAATTCTTATATTTATTTTTATTTTCTCTATTGTGCTTACAACCTTACGTACAATATATGTTACATTATATAATATTAAGTAGAAAATTTTGATATTAAAATGTAATGTCACTATATTAACTGACATTTATCAAGGTCAGAACTATTATATGAAAACATGGATAATCTAGATAGCACACAGAGCCCAAAAGAATTCATTAGTATATTCAGTTTTATGTCATATCAATTCTGCGTTTATTTTCAGGTGCAAAAAGAATCCCTTTTAGAAAAAAAATTCTTTTTACATCTGAAAATGAACTCAGAATCGGTAACATATAACATAAGCTCTTTTTCATTCTCTGTTCTATCTGATGGGAAAATAGTACAATAATATTTATTGTTTTAACAGTTCCAAACGTAATTTACGTTAACATATATCAGTGCATTTGTCGATGGAAACTGGCAATAATCAGTGCGATATATGTGCGAGAAGAAATTTACAAAGAAATTTAATCCAACTATACATATATCCTACACATGCATATATATTTCCATGGATATATGTACAGTCGTGGACACATCGGTTGCATCGGTGGACACTTTCTTTTTTATAGGTTTCAAAACGCACTAATATTTTGCAAATGCGGACCACGATTGGTGTTATACTGCCTCTAGACTAAAGATAGTACATCGTGGTTCGCATTTGCAAAATATTAGTAATTTTTAAAATATATATTATCTATATTAAATATATATTAGAAACCTATAAAAAAATATGTCGCAACCGATGTGTCCACGACTGTATAGTTGTATGGGCGATATCATGTACAGTCATGGACACATCGGTTGCGACATATTTTTTTATAGGTTTCTAATATATATTTAATATAGATAATGCATATATTTTAAAGATAACTAATATTTTGCAAATGCGAACCACGATGTACTATCTTTAATTTAGAGGCAATATAACACCAATTGTGGTCCGCATTTGCAAAATATTAATGCGTTTTGAAACCTATAAAAAAGAAAATGTTGCAACCGATGTGTCCATGACTGTACATGAAATCGCCCATACGCTGACAAGCATATAGCGCGCAAAAACAAAGAAAAATCTTTGTAAAACAGATTTGCAAAACTTCAGTTGACTATAAGATCTTCTACTAATATAAATATAATAGAAGACCTTAGTTAATTAATTAATAGTTTCTCGAATGTATTTTACAAAGATTCTTTTTTATCTTTGCGCGCCATACGCTTGTCAGCGTATAAATAACTTCATGTGCGTACACATATATCAGCGAATACATGCAACCTACAGTTTTTAACGAAGGCAATTCCAAACGCCCTATTAGAAGAGACTTAGCTAGGCAATGTTACTCTCGGTGATTTAATTGCCTTTGCCTCCTGAGAGGTAACGATTCCATAATCGATTCAAATCGATGTAAAATTATATTGTTCTGGGTAGATTTCAATCTTGGTCTTCGGCACAGAATGCAGACGCGCTGTATGTGCTACGATCGCCACGAAGATTGACGATGATTAATTATTTAAAAAGTAATAAATTATTTGAAAAATAACAAATTTTATTATAAGCAAAAAATCTGTTTCTTATAATATAAATATATAAGCACAAATAATAAGTTCCATACCGAATCTTATTCATAAGTAAATTACATTTCTAATAATACATTTTATCATGCAAATAATATGTTTCTATTCTACGTTTACTTGCTAATGTTTTCTATTGTTCTCGACTATTTAAATATTTAGATCAATTTTAAGGGCAATCTCTATATCTATATAAATTAACTTTAGGCTGAGCTTAATTTATTTCTAGATCCCTTTTTAATTCTTAGAACTAAAGAATATACGTTAAACCGAGATTAAAGTTAAAATTGGTAGAAATGAACATGAGACTAATGGCAAACAACAAAACATAATGCAGAATCTATATAGTTTCGATAGAAGAATAGAATAGAAGAATTCGATTTTGGAGCTATAATATCTCGGGAAAAAATTTTTCATATGAGAACATACAAAATACTAAAAATATATAATATATTATATATATAACTATATGCAAAATATCCATATATGTACATATATATTTCTTTCTCGTGTAAAATTATTCTTTATTACAAAAAAATGATAATAATAAGAGGAAACGTAAAAAATATTTAAAAAGATAATTTTTACATTGTTTTTTTTACAAAAAAAATCAAATTTAAAGAAATGAAAAAAATTGCTTATATATATAATCATATATAAATGATTAGATATAAAAAATATTTATATATAATTATATATATAAACTATTTTTTCTCATTTCTTAAAACTTGATTTTTGTAAAAAAAACAATGCAAAAATTATTGTTTTAATTTTTTTAAATGTTTTCTTCTTATTATTATCATTTTTCTTGTATCAAACAATAATTCTACAAAGAAAAGAAACATATATATGTAGATATGTATGGACATATTTCGCATTTAATTATGTCTAATTATATATAATTATATATTTTTAGATATGTTTATATGTATATATATTTATATATGTTCTCATATGAAAAATTTTTTCCCAGGAAGAGGATTCAATTAACTCACAGCATATAACCATTCCGGTCAGTGTCTTTTAAAATTTAAATCGACCAATCGGCGTGTGCTATCAAATCCCGCTCAATTTGGAAAAGTGAGACAACTGCAGTCTTACTGCGAAATGATATGTTCTGCCTTTGTATACTTACGGTTGGGTGTTTACATTTCTTTGTATAAGTTCTCACGCGTCGCTGTATACCATTGACAGTGATTCATTGAGGAGATATGATGGTAGAAAAACAGGGGAGAGAGAGGGAGAAAGAATTATCAGTCCAATCATCACGCGCAGAATAAAGGTAAGAATGCTGAGATTGCGCGTAAACAGGACCGTGTTTTTCGCCTTGATGTAAGTTATTGTCGTTTTCCACTACGAGATAATCGCGACCGCGCCTGGTGTACCAGGAGAATGTGCTAGACGTACAGAAGTGGCTAAACGTACAGATTGTGAGACGACACTAAGTGAATATCACATATACTACACTAACTTTTGCATGTAAGTGTCTCTTACTTCGTCATACGCCATTACCAAATATCGTTTCTGATCCTGTTTCTTGTAACTACAAATTCTGTACAACATTAATTTCATATAAATTATATGTAATTAAATGTACTTTATAATCTTTTTTTTTATTGAATAGAAAAATTTTAATTTTTTATATTAAATACATACATGTATATTGAATGTACATTTATATATATTTTTTTATATTAAGAAAAAAAAATATATATATAAATGTATACTAATGATATATACATATAACATATGTATATATAAGAACACTCAATGGTTAATAAAGGCTGTTAATTATGTATACTAATGATATATACATATAACATATGTATATATAAGAACACTCAATGGTTAATAAAGGCTGTTAATTATGTATACTAATGATATATACAAATAA
>NW_012045255.1:0-5697 GCF_000956235.1 Wasmannia auropunctata
TAAGTCGCCACTGCTCATACTTAATAAATAGTTATTTTTAACTAAAACAGTGGGGTTAAATAATTTAAAACAGTTCAAATTTAACCCAAATTTGGGTTAAATTCCATTGTTTTATTTAAAAATAACCATATTGTTTTAGTTAAAAATAACTATTTATTAAGTAGGAGCAGTGGCGATTTAAGTAAGATTAAATTTGACACTATAGATTTAACAGTGTAATTTTCAGTGACATAAGTGAAAATATAAAAGCAATAAATGTATGTAAATACGCACGCAAGTTCACAATATCGAATGCATAACGGTACAGATGGTGTTCGTTAACTGTTGTTCTAGATGGTAAGACTGTAAAAAAAAATGTATGTATGTATCTATTTTAGATAAGTCTCTTGGATGTTAAAATTCGTTGTTAATGATCATTTTTGTACATAATGTAATGTAATCTTATGAATGTTACTTCTCTAGTGAAAATTAAAAGAAGTGTGAGACAAAGATGGAGAAAGAATAAGAGAGAAAGTGGTTATTTATTATTAAGGAATTATTGCGTAATTAGCTATAGGATAAGTAATGATTAAAAAAGAGAAAGAAAATTAACGATGGAAAGATATCCATCTGATAAAAGTTTTTATCACTTTCCTTATTTAGGCTTAGATTTTGCTTTTTTATTTGAACCAATTTCCGAAATGGATTTCTTTTTAATGGAAGATTCTTTAATATGTGTACGTCTTTTCAATCATATTCGTAATTTTTTAAATGTGATGATTAGCTATGACGAGGAACATATCTTTATTAAACAAATGTTTATAAACTCTTAATTCTACTTTTGTCTATTAAACGTACGTAACGTATACAATACAATTAATTTTATAAACAACATCGTATTACGATAATTTTATAAACAACATCGTATTACGATAATTGATCAAAATTGTTTTGTCTTGTTATTACAAAATTTTTTAAAGTATTAAGAATAATTGTGAAAGTAATATAAAATTTTCGTAATTTTTTTAAGGACGAATACCAAAGACATAATTGATGTAAGGAACAGCAAAAAAAAATTAAATTTTTTATTTAGAAATACTCGAGATGATTCTTTTATTGGAATCATTTCTATAAAAAAAAAGATATTTCAATCTGTTTTAAATCGTGAATTCTAATGAATAGTTTTTAAAAAGTAATTTTTAAATATGTAAATCATCAATAAGATTTTTTTGACAATAGCAAAGATTTGAATATAAAGATTTTGTGATTAACTAAACTAAAAATAACACTTTTTTGCGATTCAATGAATGGCAAAAATTAAAATTTGTACATTTAATTATAGATATATTTTAAATACAGTACAATTCCGTTAATTCAAATAAATTTTTAACATATTTTTATTATGCATTTATTATAAACGTGATATTTGGATTTCTAGTGAATATCCAATATACAGCTGAAGCAAAAATATTTTTTTAATTTAATATTTTTTTTAATAATTTTTAATATTATTTAATGTTGCAAAATAGGATTTTCAAAATAAAAATATTCTCAACTATGTATGCATGTATATTTATTTGTGCGCATTAATAAATGAAAAAAGTTCATATAAAAAATAATGGAAATAGAATAGTACGATTTTAATAAAAAAATTATGCGGATTTAAGAATGCGTTAAAATTTTTCTAATTAATAAGTTCGTTGTAAGCAGCATATATGCACTCGCGCGGGCGCGCGCACACACATGCACGCACAGCGCATGTAATATTAAAATATGCAAAGAATAATTCGGTGGTGAGTGATATTTACGGCAGGAAAGAATTAAGTAAAGAAAAATAGTATCTCGGACAGTTGTAGTAAATGTCATGATTCATTACAGTACTGAAAAGGGGCGCGATCGATATAGCGGCGCACACGGTAAAACATATATTATCCGCGAGAGATACTCGAGCGGATGACAAAACGTGTGCGATGTGGCGTCGCAACGCGATAATCCTACGTTCGATAAACTGGAGACGCGATAAATTGACATGTAGGAATAAGCATGTTGGGGTAGCACTACGACATCAAGGGGATGCATCAAGGGAGTGGACGTCGAGAGCGGCGAAAAAGGATGGAACGATCCGCGGGGATGGAAAAATGAGAGAGAAGCGTGATGCAAACGCGTTGCCGGAAGTGTCAGGAGGGGTTTCGAACGCAAAGAGGGAGGTTTGTCTGATGGTGCGAACGGTGGAACGCGAAATGCGAGGTGAGCGCGTGAGCAAAGGATGGTGGGGGAGGCTATAACCGACGGATGGTGGGGGAGAACTCGATGAGGTGGCGGAAGGGAAGGGGTTTGATACGGACTTTGGACAGCTAGCCATGGCTCAGTTCGCTTCCGTTCCGTGTTGTGCGAGGTTCTCGTGCGTTTTCAATTGCAGTCGTCGTTCCGCACACTGATCCGTTCGAGAGAGAGAAGCTCGCTCCCTACTGTCGCGTAACCCCTTGTCTCGCCTGAGGAAGTTCGCAACGAAATCGTTCACGCACGGTCTACATCGCTGCAGGAAGTGCCTATAAGTGCGTGTATGAGGTGCCTGGTATTCTGTCGAGTGCTTTGTGCTTTCGGGATAAACTTCGCGCGTGATCACGGATAGAAGATCATGTTGGCGAGAAACCACTGCTGTTTGCTTGCGTCGCTGTTGCTTCTCTTTGGATGTATCCAAGGTAAATAATCATGTTCTCTTTCTCTATGATTGATTCTTCTTTCGTAGCAAAAATTCGCTTATAATTTTATTCCTATTAATTGTATTAATATTTATCCTATTTATATACGTGTGGATTATCGGGTTGCACACAGAATTTTGACCTTATATGCTTATTTAGAGACGGATAATCCGTTTGCTATCCGATTTCATTTTAATCATTAACGAAATTACGAATGAATTGACGTTATGTACGTATGTATAAAAAAAATTCTCGAATATCAGAATTATGCATTGCAAAGATCAACGATGTTAACTACTGATATTTAATGCATTTTAGTATATATTATCGATGGTTATTTTATTTAAACGTATCGACAACACACCATCGAGGAATATTATAACTATGAAACTGTAACTTTTTTGAATTATTCATGTTATACTCTATGATATTTTTTGTCTACAGTGAGGTTTTTGTGTAACACAGTAAAAATAATACGTGAAATAGACTAAAAAAATTGTACGTATTAGAACCATAATTTTTTGAATGATATTACTGATAAAATAGTATTAAAAAATATTTAAAACTAATAATAAGTCACACTCACAACATATTTTATTGCTATTTAACGAATAACGAAAATACCTTTCTTACAATAAAGTGTTGTATTATTGAAAGAAATAATAATATAGAAATAAAGAAAATTTCAGCAAAAAAATAAATTTTATAAAATTAAGATTATTTATACACACACATACATATATAAGGTTCGAGTTTCCACCTATCTATATTAAGGTTTGGTGTGTTTTACGAATGTATGCATACCGCTTTATCCATTTTTGTGCAGTTTCAAGGTATTCACGAATTCATAGGATGTGCGGTATGCGGACGCAGTCTCCTGGAATATTTAAAGTACTATCAAACGTTTTTGGGCACTTGTATAAAAACTTGATTTTATCGTGGATCAACGTAGCTTATACGTGGTGTAGGACATATATAGACTGTTGAAATGCATTTCTAAAATATTATTTTACAAAAAAGTGCAAAGATATTTTTCCAACACATTTAGATATAATTATGCAAAAAACTAAATACTAAATGCTAAATACTTAATACTAAATGCTTAATAACAATATTGAAATCTTAAAATATTTTGAATATGTAGATATTTTTAAAAAGAAGCTACAAATATATTTTACTGTCGTTGGAATAAAAATAAAATAATTTTCTTAACTACCTGTAATTATTAACTTTCTGATATATTAGTATCTGTTTATTTATCTTATTACAGTAAAATAATTTGTATGTATATATATATTTAATGACATTTTGCAATAGAGCACTTAATATTAAAATTAAAATCAATAGTGGGTTTTATTGCATATTTTTTATTATACTTTGGTCTAATTCATTTATTTCCAACATTATCATTTTTATTGCTATTAATATAAATCTAGTATTGTAATAATATTTATTAACACATATTAATAAGTTATTGAAGAAAGTAAAATCTGATATAATATGTAAAATATTAAGATTACCTTTATTTTCATTATTTTAATATAGTATTTAATATAGTATTTTTTAAATACTTATATTGATAGCTGCTAGCGAGATAAATTCTCTGGGGTAACACAAGACATATGACAAATATTTTAAAAGCCATTTAAGCTTAGAATAACGTGGAGATGTTATTAAATTATTAATTTAAAAAAATTTTTCTCAAAAATGTAATTATGTATAAACAAATTTTTTAAAAATATTTTTTTATATTTTGGAGACACCAATACATATATTTTTTATACTTTTTGAAACATTCTAATAAATTATGAAATATTGTATAGCAGTATTTATCTTTGCCTGATTATTTTAATAATTTTATATTTACATGAATATGACAAGAGTATTCATTCGATTGATGACTCTGTGTAAGTAGTTGTAAATATCAATACATCTGTAATGTGAAATCACGTTCTTCTTTTTTAATTTAGTTCTTTTTTAATTTATTTCTTTTATATTAACCGATTCTTTTCATTTTTATTTTACATGTGTGTAACAGTAAAATAATTTATTATTCAGTGAATACTTTATATTTTACATTAGAGTATATCAAAGTAAAATATGAAATATCTTTTTAAAAATATTAATTTTTTGACATGTTCAAAATATTCAATATATTCAATGAAACGTGAAATTTTCAATATGTTCAATTTTCACATTTTTATGTTTTTTCTTATATAAATCAGTTCTTGTCATTTTGTGCGTGTAAAAAAAGTGTAAACTAAAATTATTGAAATTTAATTAAATTAATTTATATATATAATGTACAGGATGGTACACTTGTGTATCTTGTTATTTCGAATAAGAAAAAATTAGCTATACATTTTTATTTAATTTTTTAACGAAAAATAATGTACATGGTAGGGAATTTTTGTGCTTGTTATGCATGTTGACATGAAAAAATTTCAAGGACAATTGATGTGATGACATTACATAATATGATTTTTCTAAATATTTAAATAAAAATATTAAAATGGAGTTATCAATTGTTTGAGATATTTTAAATTTTATTTTGATATATTTTGATAACAAATACAAAATATAAAGTATTTATAAAAATATTAATTTTTATATTTATTTTATTTGATATACTGCGTAGAAAACTAAGAAATCTTCAAAATTCAAAAAATAAGAAATTATCAAAGATTATACTCTTTAAAAAAATATATTTTATGTATTTGTACAGTTAAAATATTTAGACAATTTTCTATAAAAAATGCATTAAAAATATATGTATTTGATTATTAACAACATTTGTATGCGTGGTAAAACAATATCGTGTGTTAACAATAATATTTAAAAATAAACATAATATTAACATATAATAATATATACAATCAGTGGCACAAGAGCGTGTTATTCATAATTCTGTTAATAGATTAATGTCAATGAGTAAAATTTTTATATGTTAATATTTGCAATACATTAGGCTAAAATGCTTTGAAAGTTAGATTTCAATTCGGTTTAGTTATTGTGT
>NW_012045256.1:0-799 GCF_000956235.1 Wasmannia auropunctata
TTAAAAGGTATCGAGGTGAACGTGGTGTTTATTGCATCGCCAACAATACTGATAGGTAGGATCCCGAAGCATTCATAATCTATAACAATGTTACATAGTGCATTAGAAATTAATATTTATATGAGATAAATTGTTATTATAGTTTGTATAACACAAAAAGGAGAGCTGATAAAATTTTGTCTAATAAATAACAAATATATATTGTTCGATAAAGATAGAACTGATAATCAAAACTTTCTATTCTGCTTGAATCTTACTCTTGCAAAACATTCTAAGGTGAGATCCACTACTTTGCCAGCTGTTAGCGTCAATTGCTTCTGTGATCTTAATATTATGAATAACAAAATGCGACTATCTTCAGATTTCAGATTGTACCATGCACAATTGTACGCTGCAAATCCTATCTTTCTGCTCTATGGAAATGAAAATAACAAATATTTGTAATATTTGTTTAATAATAAAATTGAATTTTTTACTTTGTATTTTTATAAAAAATACATAAAATTCTCTATACTGCTATATTAGTCATTTATTTTATTGTTATAATTATTATTTATTGCTGACTTTATTGATCAGATATTCTCCGGCGTAGCAAAATATGAATGCCTCTAGATTCGTTATCGTGAAAAATATAATACATTTTATAATCTGCTCCATGGCATCAACTGTACCAATAGCCTGAAGAATTATTATATAAGAAAATATTTATCATTCATTATTTAATGTTTGATGAAAGTAAAACTAATTTTTACAGAATGCAAAAAATCTCTCTTTATTGTACTTACGGTTACAATGAGAA
>NW_012045257.1:0-370 GCF_000956235.1 Wasmannia auropunctata
ATGGAAGAATAAAACAAAGCAATTTGTAAATGTAATTTGCAAAAATGAATGGGATGAAATCAATGAAATGCCTACAGGTAATATATTTTTCATTATTATTCTTTAACTTTGCATAGCTACGTTCTTGAAATTATAAAGCAATATTAATATAGTTGTATTATTTGGTAAAAAGGATGGCACGAAATTAAAAATTTCTATTATAATAATAATGTATTCTTAGTTATAATTACTTATGCAGTGATAACTTACCATAGCCAAAAGTATGGCGTTTACAACGCCAGCTACCCAATTGACAAGAATCATATGTATAAATTCCGTGATTAATACAAATCTATACATACTGCGTATCAATACTGAAGGGAAGCTCTAA
>NW_012045258.1:0-595 GCF_000956235.1 Wasmannia auropunctata
GCTCCATGGCATCAACTGTACCAATAGCCTGAAGAATTATTATATAAGAAAATATTTATCATTCATTATTTAATGTTTGATGAAAGTAAAACTAATTTTTACAGAATGCAAAAAATCTCTCTTTATTGTACTTACGGTTACAATGAGAAAGCCCAGCGAGCAAATTAACATTGTGTTCGACGCGAATAAGAATAATGCAATATGTGTATATAGGCTTTCGATGCTTTCTGAAAACTGGATAATTTTTTGATGCTTTAGAATTATCTTGTTTACCGCGATGAAAATTGATTTTTGATTATTTTTGATTTCTTTAGGGGTAAGTTCTGCCAACCAGCATTGCAAAATATCTATTTGACCACCTATGTGTAGAATCTGACAGAGAAGATTCGATTTTTATTAAAATCTTTTTAGCTATATATAAAAATAATTAAACTACGAATGATTTATATATGGAAGAATAAAACAAAGCAATTTGTAAATGTAATTTGCAAAAATGAATTGGATGAAATCAATGAAATGCCTACAGGTAATATATTTTTCATTATTATTCTTTAACTTTGCATAGCTACGTTCTTGAAATTATAAAGCAATATTA
>NW_012045259.1:0-359 GCF_000956235.1 Wasmannia auropunctata
CGTGTCATACATACAGATAATGTCACTTGCGTTTATTTTAAATTTAATAACTTTTTTTTCGAGGTTATATATTTAAGATAATACAAAGGTCTCATTTTATTCTATTTGATACAACAATTTTGTCGAGGTTAATTTATGACTATTATTACTATTACTGTTTATTACTGTATTAATTTTATTACTTCTTTTAAAGGTTCTTCTATTTTTCTTTTTTGAGGTATGCGTACACCTTGCAATAATTGTGCCAATTGCATATGTCCTTTAATTTTTTTAATATCTCTTAAATCTTTTACTAATAAATATGCTGGATCTACCTATACAATTATACATGTTAAATTTTATTACATCAAGTACGTTTT
>NW_012045260.1:0-838 GCF_000956235.1 Wasmannia auropunctata
CTTTTTATAACAATAATGTTATAAACTAAAGGTGTAGTAGAAAGAATCAGCGTAAAATCTTTCCGTTAAGAACACCAGTTGAATGGTGTAATAATAACGCGCAATGTTCAATCATATGGTCGTTGTATTAATACAACTTAGCAACGAAAATTAATAATTCGATTAAAAAAAGACTCGCGGAAAACAGAACAGAATTAAATCGGACGTTCAACCGTAAACATCGTACGCTCGTCAAATGAAGAGATTATTTATTAAATTAACGAGTCCGAATTCGTTTACGTACTTACGCACTACAAAGGACAATAATATCATGTTAAATAATAACTTGTGGTATTACTGTAACAAAATTCAAATTATTATAAAACTAGAATTTGTAATATAATTCTGTAATAAAATTGACATAGAGATATGGTAAGAAGCACCAAGATAACCATTCCTTCAATCTATTGTGTTAAGACATAGAGCCGTAATATGTATACATATATATATTATTACTACTATTATCATAAATAAAATTAAAATTTTATTTATTTAAATTTAAATTTAAATAAAATTACAAAATTATTCGTTGATACATATTATTTTAAAGTTATTAGTGAATGTATATTTAATCTTTTTAAATAAATAAAATACTTACTATTAATAAATAATGTATTGTTAGCATGAATTGCAATGTATTATATTTCCATGAGTTATATATAAAAAACGGGCGCGCCAAGTGTGCTGCTGCTGGAGATTTCTCCCCATCTTTGATTTTCTGTCACGTAATTTGCTACTTGTTATCGATGCAAAATCCCTTTTAATTTCTGCGGCCCTCATTAACTTATCTATTGCATTT
>NW_012045261.1:0-315 GCF_000956235.1 Wasmannia auropunctata
TAAATAGTTAATAAAAGTAATTGAAATTAATTTAAATATACTAAGTTTGCAATATAAATTCTACTTATGAACTTTTTATAACAATAATGTTATAAACTAAAGGTGTAGTAGAAAGAATCAGCGTAAAATCTTTCCGTTAAGAACACCAGTTGAATGGTGTAATAATAACGCGCAATGTTCAATCATATGGTCGTTGTATTAATACAACTTAGCAACGAAAATTAATAATTCGATTAAAAAAAGACTCGCGGAAAACAGAACAGAATTAAATCGGACGTTCAACCGTAAACATCGTACGCTCGTCAAATGAAGAGA
>NW_012045262.1:0-1019 GCF_000956235.1 Wasmannia auropunctata
GTTCTTCGCAGCGCCGGGAGCACGTCGGTAGCGGGGCCATCTGCCGGTTTCCGCTATCTCTTCCCGTCACGTGAGTCCCTCTTTCGCGACCCCCTGCGCCGCAGGAGGGTAGCGTCAGTCGCGGGCCCCGTGATAACGGGCGCGAAGTTTTAAAGTTGACTTGCTGGGAGGACTTCTGGCCCTCGATACGTGGAGCGAGCCCTCGTGTCAGCTCTCCTGCGCCCTTGCACTATCGGGGCCTCCTGGCAGGGCCGTCGGCTCGCTTCGAAAACTTTGTAAAAGATAACAGTAGTAAGAGGGCTCCGTGCAGAAAGAAAAAAAAGAAAGCGTAATTGCGTGACCTGTGCTCCCATGTCGCGCGGGGTGTGTGTTCCGGTAGCCTCTCGTCATTAGAGTCCTCGTGGCTTGGATTCGGTGAGACGACGCTTTACCCCAAGCCATTCCAAAGAGTCGCCATCCCCTGCTCATTTCAGTCGTGCACGCCCTAAATGCTTACTCTAGTACAAAAAGTTTAAGTCGCGAAACGTGGCACAATTGTAGATGCGCTCGTCCTCGAAAATCGGAGGACGCAGGATCCACTTTGCCGTTACGGTCGGGCTTGTGAGCCCTTGTGACGGACGTTGTCGCAAAACGTCACGTCACAATACATATATGTATATAAGGCTAATACTTTTAATTTAAAGTGTAACACATTAATCTCTTCTTCATATTTTATTAAAAAAGATTAATACTCTATGATGTAGTTTTTCTTTTAAGAATCAATTTTTGTTTAACAAAATATTATAATACTGCTAACAATATTTTTTGTAATCAACAGATATGTCGAAACATGTTTTTAAGAGAAAAAGGAATTAAAGGAATAAAATTGTGACAGAAGGAAAGAAAGAAAAGTAAGAGTTTTGAAACAAAGAGAATTAAATTCATTGATCTTTTATAAAATATTACATACATGTTGCTTCACCTTCGTGTGGTACATACTTAATTGCCAGATGCTGTGTCTAATTATTTGCACAGCATCT
>NW_012045263.1:0-463 GCF_000956235.1 Wasmannia auropunctata
TTGTGTTGTTAAATCAAAAATTATACCAAATTTTGCTTATTTAATTATATATTTTGCTATTTTAACAAAATTTTAGAATAAAACTTGACTTTTGTGAATAATTCTCTGTTTTTGTTAAATTGTAGTCTATCTTTTCTCTCAGTGCACGAAGGAGTTATCAAATGTACGTATATCAAAATTCACGTGGCCATAATCAGGAATCGCGCTTACGCGGAGAGGCTCTTTGCGCCAAACGACTTTGTAATTTATGAAAGTCCGAACTTTCGCGAGCTAGATGCTATTTGATAACGGAGGAATTACGTTTACGAACCGACGTAACCGTGGGCATTCCTCCAAAACTTCCTTCTATGTCTTTTCATATCCTATTTTATATCCTTCTATAATAACGAATGCGTAACTTGACAATCCCATTCGTCCCCGTCAATTTTTCGTGGATCTAATATATCCCAAAAATTTTCCCCAC
>NW_012045264.1:0-592 GCF_000956235.1 Wasmannia auropunctata
CATTTTGCAGTTTGAAATTTAACGAATAATAAATGTAGAACAAAATAAAATATTTTTGTAGTATTTATTATTAATGTAACTGTAAAAAAACAATTTTTTTAATTTATAAATCAATAAATAAGTGGCAAAATAGTATTTAAAAAATATTTATTTTATAAACTTTAACATAATTTCTATCTTTATATAACTTTTATATAATTTTACACATTATAATTATAAACATTATTTCGTACATAAAAAATATAGAAATTTAAAAATATAACCATATAACATGTTCAAATAATAATTTTACGTAATTACGTAATATATAATCAGGAAATATGAGAAATGGGATTTGCAGAGAACTTTAGAATATATCAAGTGAATTTATTTCAATCAAATGTATTTGTGTATATACACATACAATGCATATACACATGTATGCACATGCGCAACACACAAGAAAACAAGACTTATATTTAAAAATTAATCCAAATTTTATGTACAATAAAATTTCAATTCTTTTTTTTTGTTCTACTTTTTTTTATTACATTTCTATTTGTTTGTTTTCTAAACGAAGTTTTTTTCTTTTTAATGTTTGATCGAGCCTTTT
>NW_012045265.1:0-775 GCF_000956235.1 Wasmannia auropunctata
CTTTCAGTAGTTTTAGTAATATTTTTCTAAGTATTACTGAAACTACTGAAAGATATTCAGTAATAAATTACTGTAAATTATTGCCAGTAATATTTTGGCCGGTAGTTTCAGTAATACTTTTCTATAAGGGATTTGTAAGCATATAGTACATTAAAGTAAGGTTAATAAGTTTAGCTTACATTTTACAGAAATTCTCATTTAGAAAATAAGTCGAGAGAGATAGAACAGAGGTACCAACCTATTTCTTTGTATTATTGTTATTTGTTATAAATGAAAATGTAAATAATTGTGTTTCAGACCATTTTTTTTCGTTCAATCTCTCTCCTGCTCTGTTCCCTTGCAAAAAATCAATATCACTGAACCACTAAAATATAATAATACTGGAATGCGCGCTGGCGCTAGATCGCGATCCGACTCTAGACAGGCCTCTGGCACTCGATAGTTTCATGTGACCCCCTTATCGTCCGAAATCCGCTAGGGGCGCTAGTAGTATTGTAGTTCGCAGTAGCGAAGTAGCGTTTTGCCGCGACCGCGACGACAGTTTGCGAATGCATGACTGTGCGTGACATAATTGCATTTTGCAGTTTGAAATTGAACGAATAATAAATGTAGCACAAAATAAAATATTTTTGTAGTATTTATTATTAATATAACTGTAAAAAAAACAATTTTTTAAATTTATAAATCAATAAATAAGTGGCAAAATAGTATTTAAAAAATATTTATTTTATAAACTTTAACATAATTTCTATCTTTATATAACTTTTATATAATT
>NW_012045266.1:0-394 GCF_000956235.1 Wasmannia auropunctata
TTACTTCTGCCGGTTCTTACAATTAGTAACGAATACTTATCCTACTTTTTATGAGTCTATTTTCCTTCCCCATAAGTTCTTAACAACAAGTTGTTGAATTTCAAATGTTTCGACATAACTTTTACTATGTCAATACTAATTTTTGTCATATAAATACAGTAATTTTTGTGGAACCGGCGCTCAAGCCACATTCTACAGTAAGGATAGTTAATTTGTAACAACTGCCGTTATTTCGTCGCACGGAGTAGCTCGTCGGAAAACGGGCGGCGAAATTGGCTCAGGGTGGATAGGGAAGAGCAATTAACGAAACTCGGATTTTTAATATGTACAAAAGAACTGGTTTATTGAATACTAGGATCTATACAATTCGGTACGCTCGGACGGACGATAGATA
>NW_012045267.1:0-536 GCF_000956235.1 Wasmannia auropunctata
TATATTATAAATATTTGTTATGTTTATTAGATATATATTTTATTAGAAAATAAATATTTATTCTATTTTATTAGATAGATATTAGATAGATATTATATTTTATTAGATATATATTATAAACATTTATTATATTTTATATCTTATATTTATTATTTGGTTTTTTGTATTATTTGGTTAATTTGTTTTTTTTAATTATATATTATATTATTATTAGAATCTTTTTAATTCTTCTTCTAAATAGCTTTTCCTTAAGTAGAATTTATTATAATTATTCATTGAAGTCCTTGCTTCAAAATATGTTTCAGAATCAATATAACTACTAACTTTCTCGTTCTGCGTAAAAGTTAAAATGATAATAATTTAAATTTACTATCTATAAAATAAAAAATCATAAAAAAATAACTTATATTAAGTAATATAAGTATAAATTAATTATTTAATATTATATAGATACATGCGGTGCGATAAAGAAAATGGTCTTAAAAATTAGATCAGAAATTAGAACGAAAATTAAACTTGATAATAAATTTATTACA
>NW_012045268.1:0-416 GCF_000956235.1 Wasmannia auropunctata
TACCTATTTCTCTTTTAATAATGTGTTTTATCAACAAGTATTTGGCACTCCGATGGGCTGTCCGGCATTATTGACAATAGCAGACATGGTCTTACAAGACTTAGAAAACATTAGCGATTTGCAAATTTCCATGTCAATTACCGTTCTATTATAGATATGTAACGTTCGATAAAAAATGTGGAAAAGATATATGAAGAGACTGAGGTAGTAATAAAAACAAGTGAAGGGCTATCAAAAAGTTTTTGGACGAAGAAAGGAGTGCGGCAAGGGTGCGTGATGAGTCCACTCTTATTTAAACATTAAAAATGTAAAAAAACCGCCAAGTATATTTTTTAACGTTTTTACCTCGAAAAAATTGTATCAGATTGAAAAAAATGAGACCTTTGTATCATCTTAAATATATAATACGACTTTGA
>NW_012045269.1:0-481 GCF_000956235.1 Wasmannia auropunctata
AAATGTAACTCTTTAATTAAAATATTGTAAGAAAATTGGCAGTCTGAGACCATCTGCCTGCGAATATGCGTAACGAGCCGGCGCGCGCACCCCGATTTAAGAGGTTTTGATTGATTTAGCTATGGGAAGCATCTCAAAAAGATGGGATTATATATCAAGAAATATCCTTATACCAAAAGATGAATTTCTGAGCGTGGTTCGACTGGTTTTGGATTCTACCTATTTCTCTTTTAATAATATGTTTTATCAATAAGTATTTGGCACTCCGATGGGCTGTCCAGCATTGTCGACGATAGCAGACATCGTCTTACAAGACTTAGAAAACATTAGCGATTTGCAAATTTCCATGTCAATTACCGTTCTATTATAGATATGTAACGTTCGATAAAAAATGTGGAAAAGATATATGAAGAGACTGAGGTAGTAATAAAAACAAGTGAAGGGCTATCAAAAAGTTTTTGGACGAAGAAAGGAGTGCGGC
>NW_012045270.1:0-650 GCF_000956235.1 Wasmannia auropunctata
TCACCGAGTTATTCAATATTAAAACAAAAATGGTCCTTTTTGCTTCAATGTTGAATAACTCGGTGAAAAAAAATCGTACAACGCTCAACAAAAAAGCAAATTGAAGATAAAGATTCACTCTTTCGAAAGCAGTAAACTGCATTTGCATGCGATTTTTTATTCGCGCCATGGAATTTGTCAAAGTTTGTAAAAACTTTTGGGATTCGTCGGGTCTCCTTTCTATTCGTGTAATTCCATGAAAGATCAGTAGAATCATTTTCTTAAATATCGGTTTGGAAAGTAGAGATTTCAAGCTGTAGAATGCTTTTTTGATCATCTCGATACGATTATTTTTGACGAAGTTGCACTCTCTTGAATTTTGCCTATTTTTGGATGGTAGAGTAAGGTGATCTTTTAATTTTGGCATATGTATTTTATAATTTTAAACTAGACAAGCTTCAAATGAGTGTAACTTCATTAAAAATGATCGTATCGAGATGTTCAAAAAAGCATTTTACAGCTTGAAATCTCTACTTTTCAGATCGACATTTTAGAAAAGAATCCTATTTATTTTTTATGGAATTACATAGGTCCAAATGAAAATGCGTCAAATCTCCAAAAATGTGTACTAAATTTAAAAGGTACTGAGTCGACAAGGCACACAGGGGATA
>NW_012045271.1:0-7753 GCF_000956235.1 Wasmannia auropunctata
GCCTATAACTTTGTTAATTTTGCGAATCGGACTAAATCCTTTTGCAGACATATCTTCCATATCAAATACTTGCAAAATATGTAAAAAAAAATCGATTTTTCCGATTCGCTAGACTAGAATACCCCCTTAATAAAAGATATTTTAACTGTCTATTTATTTGTACCAATTTATTTTTACGCCTTATTTAAATACAAAAGCACACTAACAGGCACACTAATATATGGTGTATAAGGACCGTTATCCTATAGTAATGACAACATTTTTAGTCCATACACTATTTACTTACCATGCTGAGAGTATGCGATTTGCTATATCAATGAACTAAAAAAAAATTTATTATGTACGTTATATATGTACGTTTACGTACATATAAAAGAAGAAACTTGATATAGAATAAGCTTTAATGATAAAATGTTTATCGCATCACCACTTGCTGGATTGGCGTTATACCGACTGCATTAGCTTCTGAGATGGCGTTTGCTTCCGTTTCAGGTGCGTATAGGATTGCCATAACAAAGATTGGCAAGAACCTAAGAGAAATGACAGTCGCATGTCTTATTGTTAGTATATACGTTTGTGATTTACTGGCGACACATAGCGAATTAATAGATACATAAATTTTCTGTTGTGTTGTATATGTTTTATATATACACGTAAATATTATATATTCTAAATCGTAAAAAATGTTTTTATCTAATGCAGAAAATTTTTGCATTATTCCCTTAAGAAAAAATCGGTTTTTTTATTTTATGCAAATATCGACAAAACTACAAGAGATAGAAAAAAATGTTTAAACCAAAGTTGAATGGCTTTAAGAGTACTTTATAATTATAATTTAAAATAATTTATTTTTTTTTATTTATCTCCACCAAAAATTTTTTTTAATTTTTCGAATTCCTTTTTTTTTTACTAAATTAAAGATTATTTTAAAACAAATTCAACCATGTGTGATAAAGTTATTTTTTAAAAATTTTATATTATTTTTGAGAAATAATTGTAAACACCTCTATATGCACATTAAATCCATATTCGTTTATGCACTATATTTACCTACGTGAACTTAACATTCGACTTTTACTAAAATAAGTTTACAATAAAAAAATGTTAGTATTCTGTTTGTAGTAACAATAATTTCGTTTGTAATTCAATAAATTTATTTATAATAAAAAAATGTTGCAAAAATGACTATCATCCGACTTTGAGTTACAGAAAAAACAATAATTTATCTTGATTCAGAATCGTTTGTAGTTGTTTGTAGTGATTTTCCCATCATTTGCAGTTAAACCGTTCAAAAGTTACAACATATTTGCAATAAATAAAAAACATAACTTTGCCAATTTTCAAGATATCTATCTCAAATTCGCTTGGGGCATAATTTTTATAATCAATTTTAGTTGTTTTTAACGACTTTCCCGTTGTAGTCAAATTGTTCAAAAATTACAACATATTTGCAATAAATGAAGAACGTAATAACTTTTCAAGATATCTCAAATCCGCATGAGGCACAATATTTATAATTGTTTATAGTTGTTTGCAGTGATTTTCCTGACGTTTTTAATTAAACCGGTCAAAGGTTACAACAATAAACGACAAACATAAGTTTGTCAATTTTCAAAATATTTCAAATCCCGCCGCAAGGTAAGCAATTTTTACTTACCCCGCCGCAAAGTAAATAATTTTTACTTACCCCGCCACAAGGTAAGGTCTCCAATTGTATCGCAAAATTTATTATTATCTTGTATATTCTGTGTCTCGTGCTAATGTACCACGAAAAATACTTCCTTTTAGTGTGTAACTCGAAAGGTCATTTCCATGTTTAAAAAAAATATCTCGAATTTGGAGGTACTAGGCGATACATGATTAAGAGTGTATATCCGAAGAAGTTTCAAAGATACAGTCAAAGATCATCAGAATGTCAAAGTTGAAGGAAAAATTTTACTTTTTTTCCCAAAATTTTGAAAACCATTTGGATTGTTTTGATGAAACTCTTTGTGTATGTTTCAAATTTCAAAATAACCCGAGCGATTTTTGAAACTTTTGGAAAAAAAAAAGAAATTTGTCCTTTAATTGTTAAAAGACTATATATACATATATTTTGTATTAGTATGTTGGATCTTTTTAGAATTAACACCTTTGTTAATGAAATAATTGAAAGTTTAAAGATCAGGAGTGTACCAAATAAAAAAGATAAATGGTTATAACATATTAAATTTTCAAATGTATATATCGCAACATAATAATAATTTATCTTTTGAATTCTTGAATTATTGACTTATTTTTGTTTCATGAAGGCACGATCGATAGTTTTCTTTAAGCATTAACTGCTGTATTTACTATCTTTGTTATCGTTTTTATTTTAAAGAATACCTATCATTAAAATTATCACTAAAGGAGAACCAATCGCAGTATTTGTTTTATCATTAAATGTTTTATAACCTTCGAAGTTAAAGTTATGCGACGAAACAATGCTACAATCAACATTATAAAAATGTATGTAGTAAATCACTATCAAACATATATCTACCCGGAAAAATATTCTGTCCTCAACGATACAACTTTATCTTCTGAAAATTACAATACTTTTCTTATTGCTGGAAGACTTTTTTATGTCATTTTTAAAGCTAATGCACTATACAGGGTGTCCATCAGAAACTCGTCCGCAGTACCTCTTAAGGTGATTTGGAATCTAAAAAGAAGGAAAAAAAGATATATAAACATATAAACTATAAGCTATATAAACAGTTTCGGAGTTGTTTTCGAATTATATGAGATATTTCATATTTTATTTCGAAATATGGTATAATAAAGTTAAAAATATTTCGTGAAGTATATTGATTTTTGGATAATTTTACTTTAATACTTTTATATGTAGATTAATTAAATGAATTATATTATGTAAAGAAATATATAATTCTATTTAAAAAAATTGATAAGACTTTAACCTGACCTTGGCAACGTCACCCAAAGTCAACATACACAAAGAGCTTCACTAAAACAACCCAAATGGTTTTCAAAATTTTGGAAAAAAAGTGAAATTTTTCCTTCAACTTTGATACTCTGTATCTTTGAAACCATTTCGGACATATGAAGTTTTCGTCTTAAATTTGTGTAAGAAATTACACCTTAAAATCTTTTACATTATTTAATATCCACTCTATATAAGTCGTATTTTATGAATCAATCATTATCATTGAGTATTCAAATTTATTTCAAATTTATATTTGCTTTATTTTTTATCATAGGGGAGATCAGGGCTATTCGGGACACTTTTTTTTCTTTACTTCTCCTGAATTCGATCTGTATTTATAAAAAAATTTATTACACAGTTTGAAAGGTTGAACCTTACCTTACTTAAGGTCAGGTTAAGGTCTTATCAATTTTTTTAAATAGAATTATATATTTCTTTACATAATGCAATATATTATAGATTAATCACGGAATTGTACTTGCTTTGAACTATGAATAAAAATGTTGACCAGTGCGAAGTGTGCCGAATAGCCCTGGACCCAGGCTATTCGGAAATCTGTGTTTTAAGGTAAAAAAATAAGAAAAAATTTTTTTAAGACTTTATTTTATTTAAAAATATTTTGCATTTTTTTGCAGTCTTTTTCGGAGTTTTTTGGGAAACTTTTTTTTAATCATTTTCGTTGCTTTTTCGAGTATTTATTCGCGTTCAGCAGAAAGTCGATCCATGACATCAAAGTCTGTCAAAATTTCAAACGACCTTCTTTCACGTCCTCTCCGTGACGTCTTTCTAGTCAATGTAATTTTAATTTTGCTTGTACGCATGTAGGTACTTAATGCGTCAAATTAATTACACCTTTGTTTTATTTTTATTAATTTATTTATATGTTAATTTATTTCGACTAAGGAATACTCTGTGTAGTCGAAACGTTTTGACATTAAATTTTCTTTAAAATTTTTATTTGTGATTTCATGTCATATCACACCTTGCTCGTTTTTTGGCCGAGTCAAAATTTCTTACTTGTTTTTTATAATTTATTTAAGCAAAAATTTATTACGGCTGCACATTTATGTTAAAATAAGCATAAATAAATATAAAACATAACATTACGTAATATTCAATTATCAAATTTATAAGAAAATAAGGTATTCCTTTACATTAAGAGATGCAGTTCCGATGACCTTGATCTTAACATATATATAGTTGTAGAGATGAGAGTACTGATCAATTTCTTTAATCAACGCAGCGGTTTTCGAGAGATAATCGAAATCATCGATTATATCAATTACTTTATTAATAAAGATGTATTAATTCTAAAAAGATCAAATATATTTACATATATAAATTAATATGTATAGTATAGTCTTTAAAAAATAAATATATATAAATATGTATATAGTATATTCTTTAAAGAATACTTATACTATAATGTATACAATATATTTTTTATTAAGGCCCACGAAGACGTGAAGAAGATAAGGTTTCGCACATGTTTCTGAGTGGATAGAAGTGCATGTGGACATGCCTGTGTGTGCGTGCGTGTATATGGACATGCGCAGAGTCTTATCTTCCTCACGTTTTCGCCGTGGGCCACGCAAGCGCTAAATAACATGATAATTTATCATGCAATATAACTACAATATGTTGATTATAGCGTCACTTCGTCTTCGTCGTCGAAATGCATTTTTTTTTAGAAATGCTTCTGAGTTTTCGACGAACATTAATTGCATTTTAAGAAATATCATTTTTTTTTATAAATGCTTCAGAATCTTCGACGAACATTAATTGCATTTTAAGAAATACATTTCTTTTTAAGAAGAACTTATACAAAATTATTTATTAATTAAAGATAATTGCGTATTACAACCCAGACAGCATCATATGCAAAAGCAGGACATGATGTTTAGAGACATATCATTAAGACGTTATCATGAAAACTCAATTTTGGACAAGCATGCTATCTGGAATAGTAGAAGTGTAATTAAAATTTTAGAATATATTATTAATAACAAGATTTTGTTTTAAGATATACGATGCAATAAAAAAAAAGGATTATGTCTGTGTTTCCTATTGTCCAAAAAATTTAACATATGTATTATTTGAAAGAAATTGTATAAAGAGTATTATTTTAATGTAAATAAAAATAATTAAAATGTATAACTGGAAAAAAACATCTTCAGATGATAAATTATAATACGAATACAATGAAAAATACAATGTTATGTTCAGTAAGAGAACGTTACGATACTGATTATGCATTCTTGTTGTTTATTTTCTGTTATGTTATTTAAAAACAAACAAATATAATAGATACATACAAATATAATTAACTTGTTTTTTAAATATACAATATGACATATTGTATTGTTTATATGCTTCATTTTTTACACATATTACATCATAATTCCAATTTTTTGCCAGGTCTTTGCTAAAAATTTAATTTCAGGTTCATCACGTGGAAGACGCAGCTACTCTTTTTCCTTAAATATAAGAAATACTTTTATTAATATTTATATATAAATGACAATTTTTAATTGGTATATATTGTTTGAATACTCACCAGTGATGAGAAATGCCAACTTTCTATAATTTAGGAAGTAGGCGACCGTGAGCCACTATGAGCTAAGAAAAAGAAATAACTTCAATTTCACACTTAAAAAAATGAGGTATATAGAATGTTTATGGTAAAGATTGTTTGTGACAAAACAAAAAAAAATATTTGAAATAAATTTGAAAAATATGACTAAAAAAGCAATTATCAATATAAAGTTATAGCTGCATCGATATATGTATTTCTACATAAAGATATCGTTAAATTTATGTTTATGCAAAATACTGCTAATTTAAATAAATAATCTAATTATTATACAATTATATAAAATAAATAAATAAATAAAATTAAATAAAAACAAATAATACTTACGACAGCACCAACAGTCATCTATTTCATCCATTTGAGCCTTAGCCTAAATTTCGGTTGAAAGCACGATCATCATAATAAAGATTGTAGCAAGATGTATGTACATGACAGTCTCATCTCTTATTGTTAATGTTAAAACTCAACTTATGTTACCTTATATGTTTATGATTTGATGTCAATGCATACAGCACTTATATAAAATAAGAAATATCTAAATCTAGATATGTTTTTGTACCTCACAAGTATTTATTTTTTATATTATATATTCTAAATAATATTCAATATAAATGTATAAACATATATTCAATCAAATATAAAAATATTTTTATCTTATGGAAAAAATGTACGACGTTACAAGAGACACTATAATAAAAATTATATATACAAAATTATTAATATATGGAATACATGTACACTTTACAATTACACAATACACATCGATTAAATACACAATATACATCACAGTTTTAAAAATGTTACAGAAAAGATCATATTGCTATTTTTGGAAGATAAAGTCGTGCCATTCAAATCAATATGTTACACAGGATAGATGACTGCATGCTTTTTGATAATGGTTTATTACGTAGATTTTATAACAAAATTATAGCATTACTTCGTCGCAACTTTGACATTCAGAGATTATAAAAGCATTTGGTAAAATCAATGTTGCGATTAACTCTCTTCGTGACAATTCAAGCCATCGTTATTCTTTGTAACGCGGAAGTGAATATTTACGAATGTAGCAATAAATGTTCTAAAAAGATTATTTGTCGTATTTTCACGAAGTAAAAAAAAATGTCAATAATTTATTTTATATATTTATTATAGTATATCAAATATTATATTATAATTTTTGTATTTGGGAATTATTATATTTGGTCATTTTTGTTGATTTTTACTTATAACATTCAGTTTAATTGTTTATTTATGATTACTTATTTATGTATGATAAAAAGACATGAGTTTTAAAAGATCTAATAAACACATACAAATATCTGATTGTCTAACATTTCTATATTTTTTTAAATTTAATAGATAATACACACACATACAAGCATATACCCACATATAAAATTTTAATAAAATATTCAAAATGTCTAATATATATCATATCTTTTTAAAGCATTCTCCTTTTATCTAATTTTAGGATCTATTATAGATTTGGAAAATGTTTAGACTGTCTTCATAACGCAAATAGCAAACAGAGCTATTTTACCGATTTAAGATGATTTAATAAGGCGATGTTGGAGCAACGGCTGAACTTCTGTTTTACGACAATATATGCGTACAATATTGATGTAGTAGTGTATAGTGATGTATTGAATTTTACTACATCATCAATATCACACACATACATACATACATACATACATACATACATACATACATACGTATATACGTATTTTCATACAATTTTTTTCATATATTGAAGCACTTATAGGTTCATTAGTAAAACACGGTACTATTTTTTCATGTAAGCTCAGGCAATGGAAAGTTACTTTTTAAAAGTAACTATTGTTATCGTTACTCGTTACCGAGTTAAAAAAATAACTAATTATCGTTACTATAGTTATTGATTTTTAAAAATAACTCGTTATCGTTACCGTTACTTAAAAAGTAACGAATCGTTACTTTTCCGTTACTTTTTTAATGCTAAAACAAGATCAATCTAAATAATTTAAGATGCAATTTTTTGTTTTAATATTAATAAAAGCAATACAACACATTAGATCGATATATAAAAATACAACTAAGAAAATGAAGGCCTTTTTGATATAAGCTAGAGCTTCGTGCTTAATATTTCAAAATAAATTTATATATCCAATTTTACAAACTACGCGCCAATTAAATTTTCGATCGGAACAGCA
>NW_012045271.1:18266-19264 GCF_000956235.1 Wasmannia auropunctata
AAAAACAAGCGTATAATTTTATTACCGAATCGCAAATATTATGACAGTAAAACTATGGCAATGCATTATCCTTTTAAATAAAATTATTTTATATTTGCGGTTTATTTTTCATTATCATATTTAAAATAAATTTTGTTTTATTTATCAATGAATAACATTATTTTGTAACAAATAATGTGCAATGAATAATATTATTTTGTAGTAAATGTGCAATGATTGGCAATAAATAACATTATTTTGCAATTACTAAATTAATTTATTATTATTTTTTAATTCGTTATAATTTTTTGGAGCATTTTTAAATATAAATATGAAATTTAGAAAATAATTTGTTTGAAAAACTGCAGGAATGGAGAAAAAATGGACCAATCAAAAGTGGCAGCCGTATGGCGCCACTCTGATTAGAGGCTCTTTAATAAAAAGCAGACGACGGGCGACGTCTATGAACATTCGATTCGATAAACTAGACTACGTATTTTCCAGAATTGGATAAATTAATATTTTTTAAACGAAGTTAAGTTAAAGTTAACAGTCTAAAAATTTAACTTAGTTAAGATACAAGTTAATCTATAATAAAATTAATTGAGTTAAAAGTTAAGTTAATAAAAAAAAGTAATTGAAAAGTAAAAGTTAAATTTTTTCATTATATAATTTTAAGGTTTTTAAATAAAGTATATATTTGTTATACTTATTTCTGTCGAGCCGCAAAAAGAGGACCGATTTCGAAGGACTTCTTCCAACGTGATTTAATGCACAGAAGTTCCGCGAACAGTACGATTCCTTCCCGCGGTCAGATTATATTTATTATATTATTACAATTGCTTTAATGTGTGTTCTCAAATTTAAGTTTGAAGACACTAACCTAGACATGTATTTTATTTTGGATTTACAAGAAGCACTAAAAATTCAAGAAAGTTAGAACAAAAGTTAATAGTTACCGATAAAATATAACTAAATTAAGTTAAAAGTTAAGAGCCTAGATCGGAAGAGCACACGTC
>NW_012045272.1:0-330 GCF_000956235.1 Wasmannia auropunctata
TATGGGTACCAATTTGAAAAACGTGGTTTCGAGAACAACGCGTTTAAAGTTTTTTGTACTGATTACATAGATTGAGACCACTCTCTATCAAGTGTTATGGCCGATATTCATAAGTCGGAGTTTATTTTAAAGCCGTCTTAAGTAATGTCTTAAGATACTAATACGGCTCTGTTACTGGCTTGTAATATCTTAAGACTATACTTAAGACGATCTCAAATATAAGAATTGATTACGAGTACCGGCCTATACCTTTGTTAATTTTGCGAATCGGACTAAATCCTTTTGCAGACATATTTTCCATATCAAATACTTGCAAAATATGTAAAAAAA
>NW_012045273.1:0-418 GCF_000956235.1 Wasmannia auropunctata
TTTTTACAATCCTTTAAAGTTGAAAAAAATGGTAACAATCTAAAATTAATTATCAAAATAATGTCAATTTGGAAATTTTTAATATTTTATTTATGTTCTGGTGCCAGCTATAGCCAAACTTATACTAATTAAGAATTTCTTTGATTTTTTTGGTTTAAATGAGCAGAACAGCCGGAATTATGGGTATGGACCAATCTTTTTTTTCATGACCTAAGTATATATTGTATACAGCTCTTATTTATAGTTTAATTTTAAATACAAAAATTTTGAAACATGCTTCAAATATGTATAAATATGTAGGAAAAAACTCCGTCTCAAAAAACTTTATACTTTTTTTTAAAAAAATTCGCAAAAATAGCATAATAATTTGGCCTTTAGACTAGAATTCCTCCTTAAACGAATGTAAATTATTTTGCTT
>NW_012045274.1:0-660 GCF_000956235.1 Wasmannia auropunctata
ATATATCGGTATATTTACACAGATATACACACTCGCGATCTATCTTTTTCGCGATCTCTCTCACTCACAAATATTTCCCTCGCACGCCCGAAGAACTTTTTACTTTCCGTCCCATTTTCTCGTATAATTCCTCTCGCTCGTTATTCTTTCCCTCTCACAAGACCTCGTATGATCCACCTAATAATCACATTGCGTCTATTGTACATATCCACACGATCCGCAAACTCGTATTGTAGCGTCTTTGCTGGCACCTCCTCGTTTCAATTCTGCATCCCTATATCCAACTTTCCGCCTAGGTAAAACACAGTCTTAAAGTTACAACGCAGGCGGTTGTAATTCAATTGCGGAGACACAGACATAGAGATATATTGATCACACCAATCGATATTTGAAAATGCTATTGAATTCCTGTTTTTTAATATTCTGTTTCTACATGATTGAAAAAAGATCAGTGCCAAATTTTCAATCTCGTTTTACTCATAATTTTACAAAAATGTGTGTGTGTGTGTGTGTGTGTGTGTGTGTGTGTGTGTGTGTGTCACTCGCAGCCATCGTAGTCAATCGTTGTATTACGCACGTACGGTTAACATCACTTACAATAAATAGTTCTGTTCTTTATCAAGAAATCAAGCGTGTGTGTTCACCTGCCTCCAGAACCTC
>NW_012045275.1:0-740 GCF_000956235.1 Wasmannia auropunctata
CTCCTGGCCCGAGGTTTCTCTAGCATCGTCCTCCTCCATGTTTCTTTCCACCTGTCGAAGGCGAGGGAGATTTTTCTTCTTCTTTCTCCTTGATACAGAGTCTCCGTCACTGCCTTGTGTCTCTTCTCTCACTGCACGAGTCCGCCGGTCCGGTGCCGGTCCGCAGGGGCTCCCCGCCCTCCCCACGAGATACATCTGATTGCTTCCTTTGATTTGGTGCAATTTCCCTCTGCTGCCGCGGCATGTCGCTCGGTCTGCCGTTTTCTGAGGAAAGCGATCTAATCGCCCCAACAACCGCCTCGCTTATGGTTCGGGCCAACTGACCAAATAGATCGTCTCCATTACCATCTCTCTGCAACAAGCGTTCTCTTTCGTTTATAGCACCAGCTGCACCCGGGGGGCATGTCAGCTCTCTCTCTTCTTCACTTTTTCTCCTCAGACCTCTCGGGGGTTCCGGAGAGATCTGCATCACATTTGGTGACGCTGTCAGGCGTGCAGGTGGGGGCGGATCAAGCATGGGTCCACTTCCCATCACGTTGGTTCCGCTTCTGAAATCCTCCATTTGTAGTCTTAGCCTTTCGTTTTCCTCCTTTAAATTGGTCATTTCCGTTTGCATCTCTTGGATTTTGGTCCTAAGGAACCCGATGTCTCCATCCATGGAGGCCCTCATCGACAACACTTTCAGAACCTGGGAGACTGCCTCAATGTTCACCTTCATTTTACGGGACAAGTCACCTTTT
>NW_012045276.1:0-960 GCF_000956235.1 Wasmannia auropunctata
GGTTACAGCGCTCACAAAATCATTTCATCCTTGTTGTTTATCAAATATTAAACAAAGACAAATGATACTTATAAGCGCTGTAAGCGCCAAGAGGAACGCAGCCATTGTGGCCAAGTTTCAATATTTTCTAGTAGATGTGCAAGTACGTGTATTCACGCGCATCACACATACATGCATACACGATATTCAACTGTAACGAAATAAATTTTATGTATAAAAGATACGTACAACTGGTTTTCTGCTTTATTGGATAAAAAATATAATAACATTATGACATTTTCGAATATGTAATTACGCGATTATCACTTTGCTCGATATCAGATCTAACTAACCCTTGATCAGATTTAACTAACACTTTTGCCTGCAGATCTTTTGCTTCTTGGAGAAAGTCAACATATACGTTCTCCTTCAGTGACCAGGATAGCTTACAATTTCAGCAACGTAACGCAATTTCTGTTTCCGTTTCACGGCAATGGCTACTGTGATGATACAATTCTGTCGCATTAGCATAATATTTGTTCTCGAGTTATGGTTTCTACTCAATTGGAGCGAGAAATTCTCTCTTTTATTTTTCGGCCGTCTAATAAGAGCACAGAGAACGAGTTTCCCTCTGAGAAAGGAGCGAGGAATACAAGCAATTTAAACGGGCTTTTTTTCATTATTGCCGATCAAATAATAATTTTTTTTTGCATCTGTAAACTCTTTAAGTTTTTTCCAAACTTTTTAACGTGTATCGCGCGTTAACTAAAGTCAATATAGGCACATAATATGATTATTTAAATTTAAAAATTTTAAAAAGTAGATTTATAGATTTAAATACCTAAAAGATTCCCAGAAATCATCCACACTTAGATATTATAGGTTAATGGAAATCTGCGTGGTAATTGTTGCGCAAAATTTTTATAATTGTTACAATGTCCTACCACACAGACTGCGCGCTGCTATTTCGTCGGTCTTGAA
>NW_012045277.1:0-685 GCF_000956235.1 Wasmannia auropunctata
TCTTTTCCATTTCTGTTGTTCTTTACTACTTTCATCGCTGTTTGTTGTTGGTTTGTCGATATTTAATGTAATAAGGAAAAAGACATTACATTTTAACATTCAACGTCTATAACGTTTAACATTTGAATCGACATCTATGAATCGATTGTGTCTGCCTGAGATAGATCTCTACGAAGTTTCTATTATACATATCATATTAAAATGTAACGCCTTTTTTTTTATTATTTCTTACGGCTTAAAACTTACTAGATCTATTGTGTTTCGAGATTTAGCACAGACTTTTGCATAAAGGCGAATTTATATCTTGACAGAAAAGCGGAAAACAAAAAAACAGAAGCCAATCAGAACTCGCACTGATAGCAAGAAAAGCAGAAAGCAAAAACTATTGACTACCAACGTGAGTTCTGATTGGCTTCTGCTTTTCTATTTTCCGCTTTTCTGTCAAGGTGTGAATTTGCCCTAACGCTGCATAACGCATAAAACGTAAGGCATATGAAAATCCACCAATCAGAGTATGAAATAAAGGACTCTGATTAGTTCATTTTTTTATGCCTTACGTCTTTTGGCTGCGTTCCGTTTGGCGCTTACAGCTGGTTACAGCGCTCACAAAATCATTTCATCCTTGTTGTTCATCAAATATTAAACAAAGACAAATGATGCTTATAAGCGCTGTAAGCGCCAAGAG
>NW_012045278.1:0-766 GCF_000956235.1 Wasmannia auropunctata
TCCACTGGACGTCCATGGGATATCTATTTATGAAATTGGTGGACGTCCACGGGATATCTGTTTATGAAATTGGTGGACATACTAAGAATCTCTGACGTGTCCATAGGATATAAAAAATAAAAAATAACGATTAAATAAACGATTAAATAATTTATAAAATTAGAATAAAAAGCATTATAAAACATTAAAAAAAAACAATTTACGGTGTTTACAAAGGGATTATTCATCTAAAATTAATATTCAAATCTAACAGTCCCCATCACCCATCCAAGCCACGACTGCCCTCAACCTTGCTTAACTTCTGTGATCAGAAACTGCAGATACTTTATGATGATCCATGATTACTTGATGTTAATGAATACATATCCGTGATAGATCAGATCAATAAAGTTATGAAAAAAATAAATATCTATTTTTTAAATAAATGTTAACATACAAAATAACATGATCGATAATCCAAATGACAATAAAATATAAATAATAAGTACAACATAATGTAAAACTATTGGATTAAGAAGCGATTAGCGTCTTATACCAAATGTATGCAACAATTTTTTTTACATTTTTTTATATTTTTATAAAAAAATTATCTAAACAATAATTATTTTAAATTCCTTAGTTATGAAAAAAAAATTTAATAAGATTTTATCATGAAATAGTTATTAACATTAATTAATATATTGTTTAAATAACTATTCAGTGAATGTAAGTTTCTGTTTAATACATACATATATATTTATTAAGTATCTCCGGTAAATATTTTGAT
>NW_012045279.1:0-509 GCF_000956235.1 Wasmannia auropunctata
TCTGTGTGAACGCATACAATTGTAACAGAGTCTAGTTTTTCACGACTTCAATACGCTTAGAAACGTCTAATTGCTTAAATTTTCCGTATTTTAATAATGGGTGTTGTCTGATTTTACACGTCACGCAATTATTCCCTGTATTGACCATAAACACTTTATTAGAGAATCGTCCCCTTTTAACGGAGAGCGAATTTTTTTCGTCGTCTCGCTTTAACGCTTCAGGGTGCGTACGAGCTGCGGTTCGGTATAGAAATTCGTATAGATCCTCGATCTTTGGAAATTCATCCCGCTTAAGTGTTTCCTCCCATTTTTCCGCTGTATTTTTTGGTAACTTGCTCTCTAATATATTGACGATTACTTCGGAGCCTACGTCGACTCCCAACGAGGCTAGGGGCGCGACATGTTGTTGCGCGTCATCGGCGAGCTTCGATAAGCTTTTGGTTGTTTCCTTTTCTAAAACGGGGAAATTTATGAGCAGTGAAAGATGACGCGAAATCAGAATGCGTTTT
>NW_012045280.1:0-479 GCF_000956235.1 Wasmannia auropunctata
ACCATTCATGTTGCTTCAACAGGGCCACCTCCGTTACAAGACGTTCCTCCATTATATTCTACTGTAACATTTCAGAATCAAAAGCCATCAGTTGTTTCTGTAAGTTAGCATTTCTTTATTACAATTTATATTTTTTATTTTGTTACGAGCTTGCTCTTGTATATTTATTATAATTTTTATTTTAGAGCCATGATCGTGCCGCTATTGTATCATCTAAACAAACAAGTTTTCCCGGTTTTGTTTCTTTTCCCATTGTCTCTACAAAATCAGGATCATCAGTTTCTGTAAGTTTAAAAAATTATGAATTTTTTGTTACACACACACACACACACACACACAAACTACACACACACACACAACACACACACACACACACACACACACACACACACACGACACACACACACACACACACACACGACACGACACACACACACACACACACACACACACACACACACACACACACACACACACAC
>NW_012045281.1:0-2405 GCF_000956235.1 Wasmannia auropunctata
AGACGTGTGCTCTTCCGATCTGATGTTGCACAGTAGGAAATTTAACAGGATGTTTCTGAAAGTCATATGTAGGAAATAACCTTTTCAAGAACTGCTCATGATGTTTGTGCAATGTTTTATTGTTTAAGGAATCATATATAAATATATTCTTTCTATCGTAGTAGCTGCATACCCAATGCCCATCTGATGGACCAGATGAACTGTGTAATATTTGTATATGCTTTTTATCTATCGATATGGGTTGTATTGTATCAAGACGTTGTACTTGCCAAGTTTGGGCAGGTGTATAATCTGAACAATTACGTAAAAGATAATGAAAATTGTCCATATGTATATCCGTTAGCCATTCGCCGTGGACTATTATATTTCTCTCTGCAGGCATCAAAGGTCTATGTTTCTTTGTTTGTACAGACATATTGCCTGCCAGAAATTAATAATTTTATATAAATAGATTTTTTATTACGTGTATATAATGAAGTACAGACTTGTTTTATTTAATTTTGTATAAATAGATTCTTTATTAAGTGTATAATTAAATACAAAATTGTTTTATTTAATAAAACAATTTTATGTAGAAAATCAAAGACTGGCGCTAATAGCAGCCAATGTTTGTCAGCGCTGTGGCAGCAATTATATAGCGCCAATGAGCAACCGATATATGTATATTTATTTTTTTATCCGTCTTATCCGTTCTTGAAGTAACCTGTAAAAGAAAAAATATATATTTATAAAAAACAAAATATATTAATTTAATATGACCAAGTGATTGACGTTATTAAAAAATGTTTTATTTTTATATTTATATTTATTTTAATTCCATTGTTTAACTATTATTTTATCATATTTTATTGAAACAATATGTAAATATGTAATAAGACCAACACCATAATATTGTAAAACAATATTAACTTAAATCACTTGATAAACTACCATAAAATATTTATGCAAGTAATAAATATACTTTAATAAATTACTTATATATTACTTACGACAGACTTCGCAGAATGATGTATAACACTGCTATGCTAGGATCTACTTAGAGATCACTGCGAATCACGGAGCTTGCAAATATCTTCTATCAAAAAGTAATATATCTCCGATCTCCGATCTCTTTGTTTTTTTTCGTATCACAAAATTAATGCATCGATATATGGATTGCAATAAATTCCATTGACGTATGGAATGGACTGCGCATGTCATTAGGCAAACGTGGCGCCTACACAAGAGATTACATTAATAATAAGCACACAAGCGCCACGCGTACCTAATGCGTGTAGTACATTCTATATGTCGACTCCCCATGGTTCTAGCGCGCTACTGCAGCGCCACCAGCTCACCAATAAAACATTCTACTGAATTTAACTTACTTATCAAGATCTCATAATTTTTAACTTTGTTTTCTTCGCAATTGCTTGAAAAGCGCGTTTTATCTGTTTATTACTTAATATTCGACGCATTGATGCATCTATACCATGAGTTTCATAGAAATCAATTGGTATCACGTCGTGTCGTCTCATTGTAAATTGAGTCGATAGTACAGCAATCTCATTGCAAATACCATATATATGTATAATTATTAGAACTGTGACTGGTAGCGGACTGGTAGCGCTATCGGAAGGATCTCGGCTGGATACAGTCACTAACAGCGATCGATGCGTAGAGGCCTTTTAGTTTCAAGCGCTGTGATTGGATTGTTTCCAATCGTGATCAATCAAGTGCCATACAACGCTATATACATCGATAATTGCACTTATATCGCAATCGATACGGATCGATACACCATATATCTTTGTTCCATCTTTGATCCGATCATTGTTCATGGTTTTATTAATCGTATCATGATGAACGATATAGTGGTAAGTATTCACCATATAATATTAATAAGATATAATATTAATAACATATAATATTAATAATACAATTTATCTTTATCTCTTTGTCGTATTGCTCTATTTGTAACTTGACGATTTTATGGAAGATTTTTCCATATCCGGCGAAAAAAATGATACCACATGTCCACAGTCATCCATAAATCTTAACAGCGTAAGTAATAAAACATACTAGTTTTCTGATTTTGATCGGAGAGCGTATTATAAACACATTGTATAATATTTATTTTACATGTATTGATGATAAAAGTAAATTGCAAAAGAGAACTGTTAACCCGTAACTGCACTGGTAACCTGTTATCCGAACGTCTCTCTCTCTCTCTCTCTCTCTCTCTTCTCCCCTTCTTATTTGCTCTTTTTCTCCAAAAATTATTTGCTCACTCCCTCACTTATTCATCAATTAATTAAATAATTTACTCGTTTTTATTTTTTTTACTCACACTTATTTATTTTACTTTACTGTAATTTTTATACATTACATACATATTCACACACATACTTATGCTTGTAATATTA
>NW_012045282.1:0-1110 GCF_000956235.1 Wasmannia auropunctata
ATATATATATATTTTTGCGCAATTTATTTTTTCGCAATCCCCGTTTGTAGAGAGACGCTCGCTTTTTCAGTAGGAAACGTCAATTCGTCCCTGCAGACGACATTCGGAGCAGATTGGACAAGCATCTTTACGACGTCACCATTCAGTTAAACGATACTGACAACACTATCATTGATAATTTTACTTCACCGGACCTTTCCTCTCGCACGGTCGGAATCGTAAATCGATCGCTCTCGTAAAATCGAATAAAAAAAAAAGGAAACATTTGATAAATACTTTCATTTTGGCGTACACAAAACGCGTGTGATAATTAAATATTTATTATGCTAATTAGTCTTTTAAAGGAACTACGTTATCTCGTAATGATTATATGATGTCTCTTTACACTCTTGATATAAATGTGATTTATGTGTCAGATATGCGCTTTTAAAATAATTTATGAATCTATTCATCGAGATATCTCTTGTGCTGCTTCAAGATCATGTCACAGATGTTGACATGGAGTTGGACAAACAAAATTTACGACTTATATTTACTTCCGCGTGCGTTCCACGACAGGCGGTGATTCAGAAAAATTTCAAAAATTATGCAAGATCAAAATAAAACTGAAGTACGAATAGGAAATAGCAGTAGGAAAACCATCGAATAGTAACTATATATGTGTACATAATAAAACTTAATCAAACACTTCTTTTTTTTATTCATTCATTCAACCAGATTTAAAAGTAGAGTAAATATTCGCTTGCGTCTCGGATTCGCCGTGTATTAGATTAATATTCATATCTGTTCTCGTACATTGCGTCCTTCTTGATATTTTTTCCGCGCAGCATGAGACCCTGGCAAGGAGAGTTGTGTATGTCCTTGGTCGGCTCGTCGTCGGCGGCTCTCACTTGCAGGAGAAACATGCGTCGGCTCCGGTCGGACAAGTTCAGATACGAGCCGTGAAGCAGCAGGTAGGAGAAGATGATGAGGTCACCCCTGCTCGCGGACACGGGAACGGCGTTCGACAGCGGGTACTCCTTGGGATTGGCGTAGTGATACTGCTCGCCCCTCGGGTCGGCGTACTGGCTCCCGTAGTCCTCCAACGGCCCGAGCTTGTGGCTGCCGGGG
>NW_012045283.1:0-1647 GCF_000956235.1 Wasmannia auropunctata
TGTGTGTGTGTATGTGCGTGCGTGCGCGTGATGAACGCGCGCGAGCGTTACGCGCATCGCGCGTGCAGTAATAATAGCCGGGGCGAGCCTCGATTAGAGCCCGCACTCGTACGTAAGTAGTAAGCCTGCAGGAGCGCAAGAAACGGCCGTGGCGGGGCCGCGGACGTGCTTCTGTTTTGCGAGAAAAGGAGCCGAGGGAGAGATTGCGCGCAGAGATACGTACGGTACGATATGTATGTCGGATTTTGTACCGGTGACCGTGCAACACACGCAGTCCCGCGTCTAGGATATAACGAAAGAAGTAAATTGCAATCGCGTTCTCGGCGTGAAAATGGACCACTGTGCTGTACGTGTTTCGCAACGTCGGCCGATGCCCTCTCGCCGCTGCGCTTTATATACACACGTATCGACTCGGTCCGTATATATATTTACATATACGTATTTCAAGCGGCGTTTCAATCGCCGTCGACAATTACGCTGACGCGCGATAATTTACGTGTCGACTGTTCAATTTTGCACCGCTTTTTCCGGGCCATTATCAGTTTTCGATAAACGGTATACGCGAGAGAGATTCGGTTCTCACGTAGCTCGTTAATATCTGAAACGTGCGCGCATACGTGTTACTCTCAGGGGCGCGGGGTGTGTTTAGATTCGCAATATAGAGGCGTACGTATCGAATCTCGGCTGTCGGCCGATAACTGTCCGTATCCTTCGTATAATGCCAGAAATGAAACGCGGACTACTTTAACCGGATTAAAGTCGACGGGGGTAGAGAGAAAGAGAGAGAGAGAGAGAGAGAGAGAGAGAGAGAGAGAGAGAGAGAGAGAAAGAGACAGAGAGCAGGAAAGGGCAGTGCCGTGTACCAGCCTGCGACATCCCTCCACGGCCCTATCGCCATACCCCGATCTCAACTCGAGGGAGAAAAAAAGAAAGTAGCGCGGAACTTTCGCCTAACAAGTGGATGATTCACAAATCATCCCCGATTCGGCGTGACGCCACCCCTCGCCGATGGGAAACTTCATTTCAGTCTATATCCTTGCCTCAGAACGACCAATAACTCCCGTTTCGCTGCAGGCGACGGGGGTCTCGAGAAACAGTCGGAAAGGAAGGAAGGACGGACGGGGAAGAAATAAACGCATAATACTCGGATTCGACGTAGCGCGAATCGAGAACCTAATCGAGGGTGTTATCGCTCGAGGTTGCCTTCCGCCTCCGATGTTGCTTTGCGATCTCTTTTTTTTTGCTCTCCTCGATGTCCTCACCTTCGTACCATTTTTCACTGCCGCGCGGCGTGACGTCTTCCGAGGGCAATCTTGCCGATGAAACATGTTAAAAGTGAAAAATAGCGTTTCCTTCCTGTTCGTGCTCGTCAACAATGAGCCGCCCGACGGACGAGCGATTCCGTCAACATTTCGCGACCGGTATACCAGAGGAATTATGCGCGAGCGGAGAGTGCCGAGGTCGCGATGCGCGATCGATTTCGTTCGCGGGGAGAACCACTCGATAGATGAAACCGTCGGATAACGCGGATAACAAAGTGTCGTGACTCATCGATCGAACTCGTCGGTCCAGATGAGCGGATTAGTTGGAACGCACATCGCGATATCCTACGAGAGATCTCATTCGATCACCGGATGCAGATATGCG
>NW_012045284.1:0-1377 GCF_000956235.1 Wasmannia auropunctata
AACTTGTTAAGAGTGATATATTAAAACGCTGATATGTTAATACCAATATGTTAAAACGGAGCTGTGAATGCAGTGCGATGAGAACATAGTGCTTCAGAGTTGCAGTGGATACTGCCACTCTGTGGTCAGACCTCAACCCCCGTCCACTTCGAAAAAGGAGCGGCGGTGGCGGCGAAGTTTCCGGCAATACCGCCGGCGTCCGCGTGTTTCCACGGCTTTCCCTCGTAAAACATCTCGGGCAATTTTCAGGTCGCGTCGTTTCGCGATTTCGTAGATTTCGGTAATATTTCGTTTCGCCAGGGCACACGGTAGAAAATACGAGCCGCTCGTTACTCTTTTTCGCCTTTATCGCAGTCCCGGTATTTAATGGTGCAGTTAGAGAGTGACTAGTGGCGCGAAAAAAAAAAGAGAGAAAGAGAGTAGGAAAAGTATCCTAAAGAGGAGGAAGGAAAGAGAAGGAAGTAGAACAAGAAGGAAGAGACGATGCAGGGGGTAGTCGGGAAAAGGTCTCTCGTCAGAGTGGTCGGCGGGTAATCAAATACTTTTTATCTTTCTCCGCGCGGCGCTCCTCTTTAATGATGGCGTCGGCATAACTTTATGGCTTGCCGTCGATGGAAAACTCTTTACGGTCTCTCTTGCGGCTAGGGAGAGAGCGAGGGAAAAAGATGAAAAGAGGCGGAGTGCGAAAGTGGTACGGAGAGTAACGCAGAGTCGATGCAGGGTTAGCCATGCGTGTTCATGTGTGTAGTCAGTGCAACTACGTACCGAGGAAAAAAGAAAGAGAGAGAGAGAGAGAGAGAGAGAGAGAGAGAGAGAGAAGCGCGAGCGCGAATGCAGTAACACCTCGTTATTGCATGAGAACGTAAAAGCGAAATACCATTGAAAAAAGAAGTCGTTGGACGAAGAAGAAGAAGAAGAGAAGAAAGGGAAGAAAGAAATTGCGAACACGTGTATAAAACGAGGCTTGCATCTCTTCGTTATTATTTTACGTGAACGTACGCGCGCGCGTCTAACGATTGCACGGCTGTATTGGCGGAAATCGCATCGTTGAGAGAGAATTCCATCCGCTGGAATTCCATCCCCGCGGAACGAGTCAATACGATGAGTTCGGGTGCGATGACGACACGGTCTACCTCGCTTTTCTAACGCTGCTAACACGGAGGAGAGAACGAATTTGATGAAATTACCTAAATTGTCTCCTCGTTTCGATTTCGATTTGTCGTTCCGAGAGCAATTGCTTCCCTGACGCTTAACGACGTTATTTATTTCAAAGAAAAACGAACGAAGCGCAAAACTTGACGGCTTGCTTTCACGTTTATAGACCTCTCACGTCTGCTAAATTATGTAAGTCCGTTAACGTAGTTTAAGCTGCGTAAA
>NW_012045285.1:0-353 GCF_000956235.1 Wasmannia auropunctata
GCCAGAAACATTGCAAAAAAAATAAAATATTTTTATTTATTTTTTTAGCTATCTTATCGGTCTTGTACTACCACAAAAATTTTACCGTAAAATTATTAGATGCTATTCTATAACATGTAATTTTTTCAAATTTTTGAAATGGGTACTTGATACTTAAAAAAAAAGAAATTTTCTTTTCCAATTTTTTTAACCATCTCATCGAGCCGATACCATTACGAAAATTTTTTTGTGAAATTGTTGGATGCTATTCTACAACATATATTTTTTTCAAATTTTTGAAATGGGTACTTGATACTTAATAAAAATATTTTTTTCCTGATTTTTTTAGAACCATCTTATCGGTCCACTACGAA
>NW_012045286.1:0-489 GCF_000956235.1 Wasmannia auropunctata
TATATATATCAAATATATTTAAAGTAGAGCCGTATGTGAACCAATAGAATGATAGTGTGTAATAATTCCTTTTTTTACAATATCCAACCACACGTAAACTGCGCGCTGCATAAATTGTCGGTCTTTAAAACACAGTTCATTACATGAGACCGGAATACCTTGCAACAAATTAAATCGATTAACGATTCAATCTTTTAGATGCTACATGCATCTATAAGAATCCTCTTTTTCCCCCGAGTCTGTAGAATTAATTATTGCGAAAAAAATCACCTCAGTTCTCTGATGGTGTGATTTTTTTCGCAATAATTAATTAATTTATTATTATATTATTTCATTATATTTGTTGTTTATATCTTATATTCACACTTAATAATAATTAAAATTTTGTTAAGTTTTTTTAAATTAGAGAATCTTTGATCTTAAGATGCTAATATTGCTCTAACCAGAGCCGGCTTAAGATATTTTTGATCCAGGGGCTAAAACGGGACC
>NW_012045287.1:0-388 GCF_000956235.1 Wasmannia auropunctata
TCAAAAATTAATTAGTGATGTAAGTTATAATACAATTACAAAATATACCATAATTTAATATATATTAAGTAATTAAACTTATTTTTAATCTTATCTGACAGCTAAAAAGATCGGAGAAAAAGAGAAAGAAAAAGAGAGAGAAAGTTTAGACAGTAGGCGAGAAAAAGACAGACTTTAAGGAAATCATAAAAAGAAAGGGAAGGAAAATCACACAGAGGAAGAAAAATTTTTTAAATAGAAAGGTAAAAAAAATATATATATATATCAAATATATTTAAAGTAGAGCCGTATGTGAGCCACCAGGATGATAGTATGTAAAAATTCTTTTTTTTACAATATCCAACCACACGTAAACTGCGCGCTGCATAAATTGTCGGTCGTTAAAACA
>NW_012045288.1:0-639 GCF_000956235.1 Wasmannia auropunctata
CAGCTACAGCGTTGACGATGGCTGGAGCGGCGGCGACGCGGGCGGCTGGAGTCGCCGAACTCGTTTTTAAAAAAAAGTCGTCGTCCATTGACAGCTATAATAAATTTGATAAAAATTAATATTAGTTATATAATATATATATATACATATATATATATATATTATATTGTTTGTTATTTTTTACTTATTTTACTTACGTCTATGTCGTCATCCATGGCTGACTTTTCTTTATAAAATCGATACATTAATAATCCGATGTTATCTGATTAAAATTCATAATACTTGAATTTATGCAAATCGATCATATTTCCTTGATTATTCGCACATTAATTCACACTATATAGTTGTCGTTGCGTTGTAATAATATATTATATTATAATAAATCATCAATCAAAAATTAATTAGTAATGTAAGTTATAATACAATTACAAAATATACCATAATTTAATATATATTAAGTAATTAAACTTATTTTTAATCTTATCTGACAGCTAAAAAGATCGGAGAAAAAGAGAAAGAAAAAGAGAGAGAAAGTTTAGACAGTAGGCGAGAAAAAGACAGACTTTAAGGAAATCATAAAAAGAAAGGGAAGGAAAATCACACAGAGGAAGAAAAATTTTTTAAATAGAAAGGTAAAAA
>NW_012045289.1:0-541 GCF_000956235.1 Wasmannia auropunctata
TTGTTTCTTCTCCACCATAGAGGAGACACTCGCCCGAACGTAGCCATGCCTCCTTCGCTCGACATTTTTAACAATGTGAAATCTTGCGAGCATTTATAAAAGCATTTATACGAGCAGCCATAATGCCTCGCGATGAAATCACATCGTCAAACTGACGTAAAAACTGCAATTTAGCATTTTGTTGAAGCGCCGATGTACGGCAGCTGTGACACAATAGATTCGCGTAATATAATAATATTTTTTCAAGGACAAATAATATGTCTCACTACATCGAACACGTGTTAAAAAATGCAATTCAATAATTTGATCAGTTGTCACATAATACTTTTGTGTAATATGAGATTTTTATAAAAACAATTAAAATAACGGTGAGATCATCGTGTTAAAAATGCAATTAAGCATTTTGCATAAGCGCCGATGTACGGCGGCTGTCACATAATATTTTGTGTAATACGTGATTTTTCTGGTACAATCAAAATATCGGTGAGATCACCGAACGTGTTAAAATGCATTTTAGCATTTTTGCACAAGCGCCGATGTA
>NW_012045290.1:0-472 GCF_000956235.1 Wasmannia auropunctata
TTTCTATGTAGCGGTGATTACTAATACCATAAATTGTGTGTTCGCATGTGTGAAGGATTAACCCTGTGACACTGTTCCAATACATATCACGGCAATGTCTAATTACACGCATCTGCAACGAATGATGGGGACATCTCCTCTACGCGAGTAAGCACATTTGGAAATCCACATTCTCTTTCACGAAGAAGACGAACAATCGCAGAACAATATCGAGGTTGTTTTCTTCTTCCCCACCATAGAGGAGACACTCGCCCGAACGTAGCCATGCCTCCTTCGCTCGACATTTTTAACAATATGAAATCTTGCGAGCATTTATAAAAGCATTTATACGAGCAGCCATAATGCCTCGCGATGAAATCACATCGTCAAACTGACGTAAAACTGCAATTTAGCATTTTGGTGAAGCGCCGATGTACGGCAGCTGTGACACAATAGATTCGCGTAATATAATATTTTTTCAAGGACAAATAAA
>NW_012045291.1:0-423 GCF_000956235.1 Wasmannia auropunctata
TTCATCGGGATCCTTGTCTGATTGGTGAAAAGGAACGATTTCCACCACACATCGAAACGTGACTCAATTTCCGTGTAGCGTGACTCCTTTTCTATGTAGCGGTGATTACTAATACCATAAATTGTGTGTTCGCATGTGTGAAGGATTAACTCTGTGACACTGTTCCAATACATATCACGACAATGTCTAATTACACGCATCTGCAACGAATGATGGGGACATCTCTTCTCAACGCGAGTAAGCACATTTGGAAATCCACATTCTCTTTCACGAAGAAGACGAACAATCGCAGAACAATATCGAGGTTGTTTTCTTCTTCCCCACCATAGAGGAGACACTCGCCCGAACGTAGCCATGCCTCCTTCGCTCGACATTTTTAACAATATGAAATCTTGCGAGCATTTATAAGAGCATTTATACGAA
>NW_012045292.1:0-433 GCF_000956235.1 Wasmannia auropunctata
TGTGTAATTAATAAGTTATGCATTTTTATATATTATATTATAAAACACAATTAATTATTTCTAACCTCTTTAATCTCTATACGTTTTATGTTGCGTTTACAGTTATTTGTCGTTTATATTTAATTTCATTTTAATTAATTAAATCCCACAATGTATTTTACATCTACGTTTATATAATATTATTTATTATTTGACATACGCGCGCGCCAAAAGGTTCCGCAGCCTAGAGTCCTAGATTATCAGAGAAGCGCGACCGGTGTTACGAGTCCTGATTGGACACGCAAATGGCCAATCATAAGATTGATTTATCGCTATTATAAATGGCTGCCGAATAAATCAAACTTATGATTGGCCATTCGACGCCATTTTTAANATTTTCTAGTACTTTTGCGATACTGCCATAAGCCGGTCGCGCTTTCTCTGATAATCTAGG
>NW_012045293.1:0-462 GCF_000956235.1 Wasmannia auropunctata
AAAATACACAAGAGCCATGAGAAATATAATGAAATTTATGAAAATGAAAGAAATTAAGGTATTAGGCAATCTTTATGATTCCTTGACTTCTTTCTTTACTTTTATATGTTTTATTAGGCATTTCTCATGGCTCTTAATATGATCATATTGCTTACATTTCATGTTAACAATTATATATTTATAACTATTTATTTTCGATCTTGCTACATACATTGTGCACGACTTTATTTTTATGAAAAATCTTGTAAGATCTGTACAACATTCTTTATGTGTAATTAATAAGTTATGCATTTTTATATATTATATTATAAAACACAATTAATTATTTCTAACCTCTTTAATCTCTATACGTTTTATGTTGCGTTTACAGTTATTTGTCGTTTATATTTAATTTCATTTTAATTAATTAAATCCCACAATGTATTTTACATCTACGTTTATATAATATTATTTATTATTTGA
>NW_012045293.1:2946-3328 GCF_000956235.1 Wasmannia auropunctata
GTAACATCAAAGTATAAAGAAGGATACCATTTAAGTTTTATCTTTTAAAAAAAAATTATATTTAATTTGGATACAAGTTTTTTTTCAAGGAGCGCGGTTACACTTGACACCCTTTTTTTACTTTTTTTTTTTAAGTCAATTTTGTAATTGATATCACGCATTTTGTAGTGTTATAACATTAGATTAATGCCTGTTCGGGGAGGATATTTTACTTAAAGAAAATTGCTCCGTCGCATATTATCCCATTCTCGTGTTTTTTTTTACTGGGCTCGTAACAGAAATTGTGTAACAGAAAGATATAGATAAAGGAGGCAATGTAGATGGATCTGGCCTTTCATCTTTATACTAAATAACAGTTATAATTGTAGTGTAACATATAACT
>NW_012045294.1:0-327 GCF_000956235.1 Wasmannia auropunctata
TCTCTTGCCAGAGAAGCTAATAAGAGAAGGGTTCAAATTAATTGTAAATATAATTTTTAAAAACTGCGGCTTTCTGAAACAGCCATTTATCGAATATTTTGATAAGACATGGCTAAATGGTTTTAAGCCTGGTTCGTTTTGCGTTTACCAAGAATACAGAACAAATAACGTGTCAGAAAGGTACAACCGTGAGCTGAAAGAAGATCTAAAGAAACATTCAAGTATTGTTGAATTTTTAGGTATATATTTATATAATTATATAAACTCCCCATTGCTAATACTTTACAGAATATTGTTTTTAAAATTCAATTTTATTTACAGCTTACC
>NW_012045295.1:0-566 GCF_000956235.1 Wasmannia auropunctata
ACTTTATTTTGTATGTAAATATATGTGAATAAATTTGATTGCTATCAAATTTTAGACATTTCCAATTGTCTACGCACTTATGGAAGGACGTAAAACAGAAAATTATATTGCTGTTTTAACACACGTTCTGAACGTAGTTAAAATAAAACCGGACGCAGTAATATCTGATTTTGAGAAAGCCGAACAGAAAGCGTTAAAAACGATTTTCCCTAACGCTAAAATCATTGGCTGCTTCTTCCATTACAGTCAGGTAATAGAAAATTATATACATATAATAATAAACATGAAATGCACATGAATTTTAATCATCATGTTGATTTCTCATTACAGGCGTTAGTAGACAATGCTAAAAAATGTGGCATGTTAAAAGAGGACTCGGAAAATAAAAATTCAGAATGGGAAGCATTAAAATTATTCATATGTTTAGCTCTCTTGCCAGAGAAGCTAATAAGAGAAGGCTTCAAATTAATTGTAAATATAATTTTTAAAAACTGCGGCTTTCTAAAATAGCCATTTATTGAATATTTTGATAAGACATGGCTAAATGGTTTTAAGCCTGGTTCGTT
>NW_012045296.1:0-590 GCF_000956235.1 Wasmannia auropunctata
TTTGCATTTTACTAAAATCTGGAACCTGACCGAGCCCAACGGACCTCAAATTCGGATTCAGCGGGTCGAAAAACATGTCCGTAGATGGGTCCGGTCAAATGCACAAACCACTTTTTTTTTTTGTGTGCCGGTGTAATTAATACTGTTACAGAATTAATTATGAATTAAAATAAAAAATTATTGGTATTTTTCGATGGAACTTGTTCAACGGTACCGCAAATAAAAAATGAGAATTGTCAATTGTGGACAATTCTGATGAGACATAATGATAGAGTGAGCATAAAACAATTAATTAATTTATTATAGTTTATTTATTAGTTACTTTATTTAATTGCAAATGGCATTCGCTTTTGCAATTGCAATTGCATTTTATTTTGTATGTAAATATATGTGAATAAATTTGATTGCTTTCAAATTTTAGACATTTCCAATTGTCTACGCACTTATGGAAGGACGTAAAACAGAAAATTATATTGCTGTTTTAACACACGTTCTGAACGTAGTTAAAATAAAACCGGACGCAGTAATATCTGATTTCGAGAAAGCCGAACAGAAAGCGTTAAAAACGATTTTCCCTAACGCTCAAATCA
>NW_012045297.1:0-461 GCF_000956235.1 Wasmannia auropunctata
GTCGGGGATGCGCTTAAAACGCAATTCGGTTTGCGTCACTAAATGCGCCGCGGAAACGACTTGGCCTTGCCATGACCGACACAGCGCTATAACGCACAAAAGATGACCGAAAACGCGTATAGAATTTCAAGAATACGTCTTATAAAAGCGCGACAAACTCGCGCTAGATCCGTTTTGGGATCGAAATCTCCGTACTCGCGACGTCCGATCGAGATGCTTTTTCGTCGGTGTTTTTAACGCTCGCTGAATAACGGATTCTTTTATTACGCAATACTTTGCGGGACTTTCCTTACACGGGGTTTTTTCGCGAACCGAACCGGAACAAAAGACCTCGTTGCTATCCGGGCAACGATATTTATACCCTTGGTCGCTTTTCCCCTTCTTCACGTTTGCTACGCACAAAACTTTCAACGCTCGCTTCCTGGTTCTCGGATTGGCCGGTTTGCCGAACCAATCCGGCG
>NW_012045298.1:0-384 GCF_000956235.1 Wasmannia auropunctata
GTTGGCGGCAGTTGACGATATTCTCGTTTTATGAGTCCGGAATGTGAGCGCACGCGACTTTAGTGAGGTCCGCAAAAGAATTAGACTTTATTCAGTGAAATGTTTATAATATTTATTTTGAAAATTCAAACGCTCACATTCACGCTTACACGCACTCACACTCGAATTTCCGCGCACACGAACGCTCGCGCTTCGCGGATCACGCGATCTCGCCTTTCGCCGGGAATCCCAGCGGTCGGGGATGCGCTTAAAACGCAATTCGGTTTGCGTCACTAAATGCGCCGCGAAAACGATTCGGCCCTGCCACGACCGACACAGCGCTATAACGCACAAAAGATGACCGAATACGCGTATAGAATTTCAAGAATACGTCTTATAAAAGCG
>NW_012045299.1:0-467 GCF_000956235.1 Wasmannia auropunctata
AGGACATTCGGAACGGAAGTGACCCTTCTTACCACATTCCCAACACTCTTTCTCTTTATTCTTATTTCCAACAAATTTTCCAAATTTATTTTTATTAAATTTTCCATCTTTTAGTTGATTATTTTTCTCAAAATTTTGATTCTTTCCTTTCTCTTTAAAATTATAAAAACTTTTCCCATTGTTTCTTTCAAAACTTAGATTACTTTCCCTTTTTCGTTCAAAAGTACTTTCCTGTATCAATTTTACTGCTTTTGCTCTTTCAACAGCCACTCTCAAAGATGTTACTCCCTCCAGTTGTAAAGCTCTCTTTACGAAACCGTCAGAAAGAGCGGAGACAAACTGCGCGCATGCTATTTTGTCACGCGTTATATCAGGACATTCAGGATATGCTAATTGTGCGAGCCTTTCTACATCGGAGCCAAAAGACGCAATATTTTCCCCGAACTTCTGTTTTCTATTAGTAAACT
>NW_012045300.1:0-470 GCF_000956235.1 Wasmannia auropunctata
TATCCAATATTTATACAATTTTGTTTATAATGAGAATTTTTGCGAGAGGCCTTCTCTCTTCCGTTTTATACCATGAGATGCTAAGCATTCCACAGATATGTTGAAGATATGCTATAAGCATCGTTCCTATCGCTATCATTGCGATAAATCCTATGCAAAAGGCTGCATTCATGTGCAAACCGATTAAGTAAAAATGTTTTTCTTGATCGGTAAAATATTCCGTTGTAATAAGTAAATAACGAGATTGAGATACGTTCCTCGATAAAATTACACCGACGATACTTGACCAAAATTGAACGATAATGAAAACAGATGCGCAACAGGTGGAAAATACTACAAAGAGTTAGAAAGAAATTGTTATACGAATTTCTGCGTAAAAATATTCAATTACTTTTCGTTATATGTGTTAAATAGAAACTGTACTGTATTATAGTAAAAAATAAAAAATTTATCTTACTTGTAAGGATAAC
>NW_012045301.1:0-367 GCF_000956235.1 Wasmannia auropunctata
ATACTAACCTCATAGCTTGTCGATGAATATCTACAGCATGAAATATTTCTTTGAATATAAATTTCTCGTTTTTCAGCATATTAAATCTCAATGCGCGATTAATACGATAACTATAAAGAATGTACGACAATTTATTTTCAGAATAAAAATTTATTTTTAGAAAGCTAAAGAAATATTTGTTTATCAAATAGATATTTTTTTGGCCTTCTAAAAATAAATTTTATCGTTGGATTTATCCAATATTTATACAATTTTGTTTATAATTAGAATTTTTGCGAGAGGCCTTCTCTGTGTCCGTTTTGTACCGTGAGATGCTAAGCATTCCACAGATATGTTGAAGATATGCTATAAGCATCGATCCTATCGC
>NW_012045302.1:0-464 GCF_000956235.1 Wasmannia auropunctata
TCCATCTACCGAGAAACACCCAAATACAGAGGGATACATAAACCCTCGACCGCGTCACCGAATCAAGATCATACCGGGGGCACAAGCGGAAGGCACAAGCCATTGCAACGAAACAACGATAGAATTATTAAAAAGTTTGTAGCGCTTGGGGAACATCTTGAAAATTGAGCAAAATACAGCATATTTACTAAATACGCTGTGTTTATGCTCAATTTTCAAGGTGTGCCCCCCAAGCGCTACGAACTTTTTAATAGTAGTCCTATCGTATTCAGGAGATCAAAATCTACAAAAAACACTACTGTTTTTACTTACACCTATGGGGACACCAAAATCGCTCCTTTTTTAACATCCTCCTTTATACGTGAAACTGTTTAATCTATCTAAAGTACAACACATCCTCTCTTAGCACCAGAAATTATGAAATATTATTTAAATTTATTTTTTAGGAATCCAAGATTTACTTG
>NW_012045303.1:0-349 GCF_000956235.1 Wasmannia auropunctata
TCTCGTCACGCGTCTTATTCGTGATTGTTCGGCGACTGTCGCGATCTCGGCCCTTTTCGCCAATTTCCGGCCCCCCTTCGGTATCGATCGCGCCCGCGTGCGATCCCGCCAACAGACGATCTCGACCCTCGCGAGCGTTCTCACGCTCGGTCACCGCGTGCGTTTGCTTAACCTCGTGCGTACATTAATCAGTACAGTAATAAAGTGTTGTGTTAATTAAGATAATACATCCACGAGTTCTCTTTTCTCCATCTACCGAGAAACACCCAAATACAGAGGGATACATAACCCTCGACCGCGTCACCGAAACAAGATCATTCCGGGGGCACAAGCGGAAGGCACAAGCCAT
>NW_012045304.1:0-406 GCF_000956235.1 Wasmannia auropunctata
TTCTCTTCTTCAGCGAATTATTTTTACTTTTTCGGATTTTTTTTGCTCATTGTAATCACTGCTTATGATGCGATTCTGTAACTGCGTTTTTTGAAAGCATATCCTTTCAACAGGGGGAGCATGTTTAGTATTAAAGCGATGCGCTCGCCCTATCTCGCTCTCGCGCAGCGGGCCGCCTTTTCACGGTCTCGTCACGCGTCTTATTCGTGATTGTTCGGCGACTGTCGCGATCTCGGCCCTTTTCGCCAATTTCCGGCCCCCCTTCGGTATCGATCGCGCCCGCGTGCGATCCCGCCAACAGACGATCTCGACCCTCGCGAGCGTTCTCACGCTCGGTCACCGCGTGCGTTTGCTTAACCTCGTGCGTACATTAATCAGTACAGTAATAAAGTGTTGTGTTAATTAA
>NW_012045305.1:0-572 GCF_000956235.1 Wasmannia auropunctata
AAATTAATATATTTTTATGACAAGTTTTTAAACAACCAGCTAAATTTACGTGAAACTGTCTAAATAATGGGGAACCGGAGCCGTTTGGCGCTATTTTGAGTGAAAGTCATTGATATTAAGACAAAAAGTACGAAATGGGCATCCGGGTACCCGGTTATAGAGACAAGGGTTAAAACGATAATATAATCATTGATGGGAAAAGTTATGCTGGAACACAAGGACTTTACGAATTGATTTTCATGTGTTATCCAAATAAAGCGGTCTACAATGACGATGACCTACAGAAATATCAGAGTATTCTATTAGCTACGAACGCGTACAGACGCGATCGCAGCGCGCAGGGTCAAATAATGGGTAACAAGAGTCACAAGTATAAGAATATAATCGCGCCCCTGTTGCCAGAAGATGTGAAAAGCGGTAAAAAAATTGGAAAAGGTATACCGCGCACCACGACAGTGAATGATAGCAAGATTGAGTACATTCATTGGGACAATCCCAACGAGCTTGTGGATCGCCTCCGATTGCTCGAGGCCTCGCGCCAAGTTGGTCACAATGCGCACGACAACAAGATG
>NW_012045306.1:0-574 GCF_000956235.1 Wasmannia auropunctata
TAGATACTCTACTTTAACACATATTTTTTTCTAAATCGATTGGAGTGGTGGAACATTGTTAAAAATAACGATTATTCGTGCAACGCCGCGCTACGCCGCGCGCTGCATTCGGCGCGCCGCGGCGCACGACGGTCGTTGCCATGGGACTTATATATATATATACTAGCCTTATTGCAGTGTTGCAATGTTTAATTATCAAGAAAACTCATAGAAATAAGGATTTTATTATTGCCTACTCACATTTATGCAGTGAATATTATGCTATATTGATATATAGTAATACATAGTATTTCTATTAAAGACGTCTGCAGTCGTACCAACTTTCACAATCTGTGTCGTATTTGGCAGAGATGGTAGATAAAAATGGTAAATTAAACATAGAGTATGTTAAGGACGAAAAAATGTCCTTAAACTAAAAGTTCCATCCCGACATATTTCTCGTACAACATATAGATGTTTTTTGAGGTATAAACCAAAACAGTATCGGTGTTTCCGGCGTGACCCATTATGCATGTGAGTGTGCTAATGGTAGACGAACTGTTGGTTGTTGCTCACATATTGCCGCAATAATATA
>NW_012045307.1:0-413 GCF_000956235.1 Wasmannia auropunctata
TAACTTTTTATTCATATTTTATAAACGTTTATTTAATCGTTATTTTTATTTTTATATCCTATGGACACGTCAGAGATTCTTAGTCCACCAATTTTATAAACAGATATTCCGTGGACGTCCACCAATTTCATAAACAGATATCCCATAGACGTCCAGTGGACGTCCGAAGGACCTAAAACGGATAGCTTGCGGATATCCTCAATGTCCTTCAAGGACACCTTATGGATGTCCATAAGATATCCGTGTGCTGTCTGGGTAAAGATTGAAATTTGATTAATTATTATAACATTATTTGTTGTAATCAAGTTCCAATTTAATTTTCAACTTTAAGTTTTAATATATACCGACTTTGATATCGCGGCTCGAGATTGTCAAGGAGAAGAATTATTCCCCAATCTGCACTCTACACTAAA
>NW_012045308.1:0-381 GCF_000956235.1 Wasmannia auropunctata
GCCGCAACCAAAGGCGCCGGCGCGACCGCCGAGTCCTGTTGGAGAGCCTCCGGCGACACCAGCTCGACCGTCAAGCCTGCCCGCCGAGTCAGCGAGCTTGACTAGCCCGTCGCACCGCACGTCGAGCACGAACACCAGCCCTCGACGTGCGCCGGGCCCGTCAAAGCGCTCGCGAACACCGGAGCGCTTCCGGGACCTCCGGACCAAGCGGCGGAAATCACAGCTGCCCAAGATCCGGGCCATTACGGCGGTGCAGTGCAACCCGGTTACAGCGTCTCGGCTGAGAGAGCTCTTCGGCGGCGAGGACGAGGAGAACTCCCCCACGGAGGAATAAGGCGACATCGACCGGCGACAGTCTTCGCACCTTTCGGCGCGGGCACC
>NW_012045309.1:0-427 GCF_000956235.1 Wasmannia auropunctata
TTTTTATGGGATCTCACTGCTTTTTGTTAAATTATAATAGAATTTAAACCTTCTAAAAATAAACACATTATTATTTATAAAATTGTTACTTTAATTTAATGTACCTTTTCTCACTTTCAATAGTTTATTGATTTGATTTTTTTATTCATTTATTTGTTCTAAGAAAAATATATATGCACTCTTAGCATTTCGAGACTATTGACATGTTTTAACTTTTAAATCATTTACGGATCAGAACTTTTAAATCATTTAAATGCCAGTAATTGCTGCTCATCAAAATAACGCAAGAACAAGACGTAAGTATTTGTAATATTTACAAATATTTTTTAAATTTAAATTCTATTTAAAATTTTATTATACATATGTACATTTTTTCAATTTCAGATGCTGGATATAGACTTAGAGAATGTGGATTTGGATGGAAATA
>NW_012045310.1:0-506 GCF_000956235.1 Wasmannia auropunctata
TTTGTAAATTTATATGAAAATGATTTCAATATATAATGCTTTTTTATCTAACAATTGCATTCATGTTTGTATATATTATCTAACTATTGCATTCGTGTTTGTGTATATCCGCAACTATTGTATGTAATAATGTTTTTATATATGTATATTTATTTGTATTACAAATTTTTCATATACTATAAATCATTGGCTGTGGAACGTTTTCATGCGACCCAGGTACTTTGTCTGACTATTAGTTTCATGTTTGTATATATCTGCAAATAATTTATATACTATAAAACATGTGGAATATTGCATTTTAAAACGACCCGGGCACGCCAAGTTTTTTCTTCATTATAATCTAGTTTATCACTTTTCCTTTTTTCAATTTTTGAATATTTTTCATAAATAAGCTTTTTTGAGGTTTTTTTAATAATGAGGTACTTGGTTAATTTTATTGATTTCACGACTATTTTTGATCAACACATTTTTTTAGGTACTTGGCGTATATTCTTTCTTTTTTTAAA
>NW_012045311.1:0-428 GCF_000956235.1 Wasmannia auropunctata
CGATCGTGTATGATGAGGCAATACGCGGTGGTGCCCAACGGCACGTTCTCCTTGGTCTCGAATTCCAGTCTCACGTCCACGGTCGCGCTCTTGATCGATTCGTTCTGACGAGAGCAATCGATGATCACGAACGGGCCGTTGCGTAAAAATGTCGTGGTGGTGAGACTCGGCTCGAGATACTCGTATCCGTAGTACCCCTTGCAAAAACGCGCGTACGTGTCGTAGAGAACGGCCCACTTGTTCCTAACGAAATCCAGATTCATGTTGTCGTACGGATAGCATTCCGCGTTCAGATAGAGTTTCACGTTCGTCAGGTTGCAGTGATCGAATCGGCTCACGTCCTCGCTCATGACGTTCTTTCGACCCGTTTGCAGAGCGAAGATGACGTATCGCGGCTTCTCGAGCTGAGTAGCGGTCTTTATGGCCCA
>NW_012045312.1:0-500 GCF_000956235.1 Wasmannia auropunctata
ACGTACACGTTGTCTTCCTCTTCATTCTCTCTCGCTGCACCAAATACAGCCGTCGCGATCAAACGTTTCGCCTTGCTGTACGGGATCGCACCGTCTTCCCATTTCAATCCATGGTGATAGACAATCAACCAGGAAGCGCAAGACCTGTCGGATCTTGTCAAAAATTTCCATGGTAGGGGGCTCTCGAAAATGTAATGCGAGAGAACCGTGCCCCTTCTCAGCACCGCCACTTCTTTCGCGACGAATCTCTTTCCAACGAGGAAACCTTGCAGATCCACGAACGTTGGCACGGACATGACCGTCGTCGCCGAGAGGAAGTAAACCGCTCTTCGATGATTCAATCGTTTATATCATACAAAAACTGTATTGGTGGTGGTGGTGGGGGAAGGAGGATGCGCTCAGGTGATCTTGCGAACAACGTTGGTCAACGGGTTGTACTGAACCACGCGATCGTGTATGATGAGGCAATACGCGGTGGTACCCAACGGCACATTCTCCTA
>NW_012045313.1:0-433 GCF_000956235.1 Wasmannia auropunctata
GATGTTCGCGCGCTCTCGCTCATCGAGCAAGGCCCGCAGCCACTCGCGTTTCTCGGGTCCCTTGACGTACACGTTGTCTTCCTCTTCATTCTCTCTCGCTGCACCAAATACAGCCGTCGCGATCAAATGTTTCGCCTTGCTGTACGGGATCGCACCGTCTTCCCATTTCAATCCATGGTGATAGACAATCAACCAGGAAGCGCAAGACCTGTCGGATCTTGTCAAAAATTTCCATGGTAGGGGGCTCTCGAAAATGTAGTGCGAGAGAACCGTGCCCCTTTTCAGCATCGCCACTTCTTTCGCGACGAATCTCTTTTCAACGAGGAAACCTTGCAGGTCCACGAACGTTGGCACGGACATGACCGTCGTCGCCGAGAGGAAGTAAACCGCTCTTCGATGATTCAATCGTTTATATCATACAAAAACTGTATTG
>NW_012045314.1:0-406 GCF_000956235.1 Wasmannia auropunctata
AATAAATATCATATTTTAGCGTACAGTATCGCGTATGTTTATTTACGATTATGCAACCACCAATTGTACAGTTTAAATACATTTTGCAACGCGCAATGAGCATTGTGATATCCGCATCGCACGGTACCAGCGGCGTCGAGCTCGCTCAGCGAATCCACGTTCTCGTAATCGGCATCCAGGGTCTCGATGTTCGCGCGCTCTCGCTCATCGAGCAAGGCCCGCAGCCACTCGCGTTTCTCGGGTCCCTTGACGTACACGTTGTCTTCCTCTTCATTCTCTCTCGCTGCACCAAATACAGCCGTCGCGATCAAATGTTTCGCCTTGCTGTACGGGATCGCACCGTCTTCCCATTTCAATCCATGGTGATAGACAATCAACCAGGAAGCGCAAGACCTGTCGGACTCTT
>NW_012045315.1:0-716 GCF_000956235.1 Wasmannia auropunctata
ATTGTTTTGTAATGAAAATTTGTCCCGAATTTCCTCATAATATTCTTCTACATGATATTCTTATTGTAGTCTTATAATATCCTCAGAATATTTCAGTAAATATTCTAAGATTATCCTCCTAATATCTGTAGAATATTCTGCTAACATCCTCAAAATATTCAAACTGATATCCTGAGAATATCGTCAGGACACGAAGAGAGCGGACATGAGAACATTTTTCGAATATTCCCAGAACGTACCCAAATATTTTTCAAATATTCTCAGTATATGTGGAATATACGGCTGCGATATTTTCAGGATATTCTTAAAATATACTTGTGCTGTCTGGGTCAGATCGATCGTGGACAAAGGTCCGGCGTTGATTCCGATGTCCAGCCATTTGTAGGACGTATGAGTCAATGCCAATCGCCTTCTCAAAATGCGTGGTACGCTCGATGGACTGAAAAGAAGAAAAAGAAAACGGATGAGTTATATGTTGGAGAAATTTCTATACAAAATTTCATGATAAAAATATACAAATGGATACTTACGGCTTCTCACTCACAGCCTCGATTGGAACGTAAAAATTGGCTATCTTGCGGAGGTTTTTTTTGTTTGCGAGAGCTGATGACCACTATTCTGAGTTGTTCCAACTGTGTAATGATCGCGCTCCCGCAAAAATGCTACGTAATATAGGATCAACGCCCTCCCCTTAATTATTTAAATAATGTTGTTAA
>NW_012045316.1:0-541 GCF_000956235.1 Wasmannia auropunctata
ACGATGACCACAAGAGAGTTGTGAAAGAGAGACGAGAGAGTAGAGAAACAGACGAGAATGTCGTGAGAGAAACGAGAAAGCCAGGAGAGAGACGAAGGACAAGATTGAAAAAAGGGACAAGATTGAAATTTTGCGAAGAAGAAGACACTTCCTCGACGACGACCACAAAAGAATTGTGAGAGAGAGACAAGAGAGTAGAGAAACAGACGAGAAAGTCGCGAGAGAAACGAGAAAGCCAGGAGAGAGACGAGGGACAAGATTGAAATTTTGCGAAGAAGAAGACGACGATAACGATATAGCAGACCAAAGAGACCATACAACATTGAAATTTTAACGAAAATTTAGCGAAGAAAAAGACGGCGACAACAACAGCGACGAAATTATAAATTATAGATGAAAGGGGACAAGATTGAAATTTTGCAATGAAGACGACGATGACGACGATATAGAAGACCAAAGAGACCATACAACATTGAAATTTTATGAAAAAAGCAAAGAAAAAGACAACGACAACAACAGCGACGAAATTATAAATTATAGA
>NW_012045317.1:0-336 GCF_000956235.1 Wasmannia auropunctata
TGCAGTTTTTGGAGGACGCGTGCATTGAGGGCGCCGAAGTCCTGCGTCGGCGTCCTCAATAATTATGGGTCATTGTTGCAATAATAGTGTTGTAAGTCTCGCTGTGCCTTACTTACAACGTCATACCTAGTAATAAGCAGGTCACTGTTGCAATCTAATATTGCAACGATGACCCATAATAATTGAGGATGCCGACGCAGGACTTCGGCAGCCTCAATACGCGCGTCCTCCAAAAACTGCGGCAGTTGCAATTAAGCAACAATTGCAATTGCTGAGCAGTGCAGTGGCCCACTTGAGACGGGATAAAACCCGCCGTCCAGCGGACCACTGCGGACT
>NW_012045318.1:0-629 GCF_000956235.1 Wasmannia auropunctata
GTGTGCGGGTGAGCCTGTTTCGCCCTCGATAGGAAAATTTAAAATCCTACGCACGCTATCCCGTATGTCCGGTAACGCTTCCGCGGCTCTATTTAATTCGGGTACGGTGTTTATAAATTTTACACGGTTCCGAAAAGGCCACGTACGCCCCGGCGACGAATGACGGTGATAATACCGATCGCTTGACATACGCAGATATCGACTTAATATGTACGGACTTACAATACGGCGCTCGCTCGGTGGCTTGTTTTCGCTGTCCGGCTGGTCGGCTGGTCCTTATCGGCGCTCGGCTCGGCTCAGGTTACGGCAGCGGCGGTGGCCTTATATTCTGCGATGCGGCGTCAGCGTTGTCGGTGGTCAGGTCCGTGGCACCTCTAAAGCTGCTACGGCGTTGTCCACTCGTGAAATTGGCAGTAGATGTTCCGGATCTCTCCTCCAGTGTATTTTTGTGCGACGCGGGAGTTCATGCAATTTTTCGATTGCGCGTCTTTTCTTCGTCCGTTTTTCTTTCGCATTTCGCAATACCGGCTTCTAATGTGCTACGGCTTGCTTTCAATCGGCGTATACGGCGGATCAGCGGCAATATATGTCACGCTGATTATGCTTTGTCTATGGTCGTGCCAGTAGAC
>NW_012045319.1:0-513 GCF_000956235.1 Wasmannia auropunctata
TTCCCGAACTAAAACCTGGTACGATCAAAAAGCCAGGCAAATCCATTTTGATGAAGGTCAAAAAGTGTGGTTCTATAATCCTCGAAGAACAAAAGGAAAAGCCCCAAAATTACAGAGTAGTTGGGAGGGACCTTATTTGATAATTAGGAAACTTAATGATGTAGTGTATTGCATTCGCAAGTCGAACAAAAATAAAACAAAATTGTTCATCTCGATAGATTAGCGCCTTATTTAGAAAGATGTTTAGAGAATTAATTTAATAAACAGGAGCCCGATTATATAAAATGTATATAGATTGTCTTTGTATTTATTATGTTTACTGTGTATTTGATTTACTTTCAGTTATAATGCACGGCGGATGAAGTCTCCCTGAAGTGGTTGGCGTGAACTGGAACGGACAGAGGATGGATTTATGGAGGCAACTGCCTGGAGCAAGGGAAAAGGACGAGGGAGCAGCAGTAAAATGCCACCGTGCGAGGTTTCTTTTTTTTAAGAAGACTGTCTCGCTCACGG
>NW_012045320.1:0-430 GCF_000956235.1 Wasmannia auropunctata
TTGCGAGAAAGTCCTCCTCATCAGAATCAAACAGAAGAAGACTATTTAAGAAAAATAAGAGGAAAATTAGAAAAAATTCATGAAAACGTTAGAAGACGTGTAGAGATTAGATCTTCCCGAACTAAAACCTGGTACGATCAAAAGGCCAGGCAAATCCATTTTGATGAAGGTCAAAAAGTGTGGTTCTATAATCCTCGTAGAACAAAAGGAAAAGCCCCAAAATTACAGAGTAGTTGGGAGGGACCTTATTTGATAATTAGGAAACTTAGTGATGTAGTGTATTGCATTCGCAAGTCGAACAAAAATAAAAACAAAATTGTTCATCTCGATAGATTAGCGCCTTATTTAGAAAGATGTTTAGAGAATTAATTTAATAAACCGGAGCCCGATTATATAAAATGTATATAGATTGTCTTTGTATTTATTATGT
>NW_012045321.1:0-457 GCF_000956235.1 Wasmannia auropunctata
TTTGAAAGAGAGTATCGCTCAGTTAATTGTTCCCAAGAAGTGGGTCAAACGGATATTGGAAGAAATTCATGATTCTCCATCAGGAGGACATTTTGGAATCAATAAAACCTTAGGAAAGATTCGGAAGAGATTTTATTGGGCAACTTGCAAGCAAGATGTAGAAGACTGGTGTAGAACGTGTAAAGTTTGTGTTGCTAAAAAGGGGCCAAGAGGAAAAGGAAAATCTCCGTTACAAATTTATAATGTTGGTGCTCCATTTGAAAGGGTACAAATGGATACTTTGGGTCCATTACCTACGACCACATCTGGAAATAAATATTTACTTGTAATAGTCGATTGCTTCACTAAATGGGTTGAGGCTTTTCCATTGAAAAATATTAGAGCGAAGACTATTTCGGAAACTTTCTTGAGTCAAGTTGTTTCCAGACATGGAGTCCCCCTAGAAATCCATACAGAC
>NW_012045322.1:0-412 GCF_000956235.1 Wasmannia auropunctata
TATCCCCTGTGTGCCTTGTCGACTCAGTTTTGAAAGAGAGTATCGCTCAGTTAATTGTTCCCAAGAAGTGGGTCAAACGGATATTGGAAGAAATTCATGATTCTCCATCAGGAGGACATTTTGGAATCAATAAAACCTTAGGAAAGATTCGGAAGAGATTTTATTGGGCAACTTGCAAGCAAGATGTAGAAGACTGGTGTAGGACATGTAAAGTTTGTGTTGCTAAAAAAGGGCCAAGAGGAAAAGGAAAATCTCCGTTACAAATTTATAATGTTGGTGCCCCATTTGAAAGGGTACAAATGGATACTTTGGGCCCATTACCTACGACCACATCTGGAAATAAATATTTACTTGTAATAGTCGATTGCTTCACTAAATGGGTTGAGGCTTTTCCATTGAAAAATATTAGAGC
>NW_012045323.1:0-1105 GCF_000956235.1 Wasmannia auropunctata
CTTATCGAAATACTTTTGTCCGAGATGAATGTTAATCCATTTACACATATAAATATTATTATATATAGCGAAGTATTATATTATCAACTTTAGACTCCCGATCCGCATTCACTTCAAATCGTGCACATCCGAACCGAAATTACATGTCAAAATAATTTATTTTTGGCTGTTGCATTTTCTTATGCATCTCAAACGACTAGTCGCGCAAATTCAGTACCATTTTCGGGAACTTATGTCTGTTACTTTCTTCAGAAACTTCCCTTGACGATGGTCATTGCGGCGATCTTTGCTCTTGTACTGTCACGCTGCAACTTTTTCCCTGTTTCCTTGCATTTTTAAAGCAAATCACCCGCAATAACGGCGACAGGCGGTTTTCCTATTCCGGAAGTTACCAAATAGCACTCTCGTCGATTCTTCGCTCGTCGAGGGCTGCAATCATTGTTCGATCGTAGTAATTTTTTTCTGCATTCCTAAGCACATGACGAAAATACACGTCTAACGTTCGCGATTGGTCGGTGGACGTTAAGGTGGGGCCGTATCTTCGTGTTAACATCTCGAAGCTCATCCTTCAACGAGTACGTGAAGCGACCGTACGCGAAGCCTCGTCAGGAACTTACGCTCGTTTCGTTCGGCTCTGTCAATAGAGTGAGCAAAAAACGTGGACAGTTTTATACGCGATGTATCCGACCAGTACTGTCAGTCGACCGGTCGAAATCGGCCTCCGTCTTACTGGAATATGGCCGAATTCTTCAATTTTCTTTAAACTGCTTTGGACGTTGGTGATGGGAATCGGGCTGATCTTCCAGTATCATTATCTTCTGACACACTTCAGCACCAAGCAGCTGCCAAATCTGATAGACGGTTTAAGCACCACCTTGCCGCACAGCCTCCTTTTCTTTAAGCTGATTGTCCTGTGGGTCAATAACCGGTACGTGTTTCCTACAACATTATAATAATTTTGGAAAATGTCATATTTTCATCGCGGATCAAGTAATAATACATGAAATTTGTTGATTGCCAAGCAAAATTGTTTTTAAGTGTTCTGCAATTTAATGTTTAGTTTCGGGTTACCTGAAAAGACATATACATATATTTTATGTTATAA
>NW_012045324.1:0-391 GCF_000956235.1 Wasmannia auropunctata
TAATTTGGTGCTCCATACATTCGCATTACCACTGGTATTGTATGCATATGAATGCGATGGAAATTGATGAGGAGATTAGGGGATGGGACTGGCACAATGAGAGCATTCGTCTGTGTGGTATTTAAAACTTTATTTAATTAAAATGGTGGAGAAAGAAAAGGAGGGGGAGACAAGTTAAAAGGGGCTCGGATAGAGACTCACTGCAACAGTCGATCGGTGAACAGCAAGATCAAATGTACGAGGAAAGCATGAATTACTACGTTCCGATTCCAGAGGATAAATCGTGTGAGAGACCGTAAGTATCTATAATTTTTTTTTTTTTTATTTCAAAAATCCTTCTTCTACAGCTCGGTTATTTAGACATATTCTTTTTACAGTACTTCATCTCATA
>NW_012045325.1:0-1220 GCF_000956235.1 Wasmannia auropunctata
CGGTATGCGCGAGCACCGAATTTGCGGTTGAGCGTCGATTCTCGACGGTTCGAGACGCGTGGATGCCGCGTGATTTACTCGTGACCGGCTTGTGATTTCTCTCGGAGACTCTCCAAATCGACCGAGAACTCGACACGAAATAACGGATTTGAACACGTGAACACTGAACGATACAAGGACGACAATGACAATTAATAACATTTCTTAAAATAAAATTTTCAGATTCAGACTTTATGTCGCAATATCTTCGCTTGGAGGGAAAGAAAAAATAGAAACACTTTTATTATACAATTCAAACCCAAGCTATCAATCAAATATACTTAAAACTTGATCGGTTTAGCCATTATTGCAATCCAATACTCTTGGGTACTAGCAACTCGCCAGCCCGCGTAAAGAGACACGGTCTGTCTCGGCTCCTCTTTAACCACGACCGTGTCTCTTGATATACATGTCACTAAAGTAAAATTAGTTAACATCAAAGTACAAAGAAAGATAACATTTAGGTTTTATCTTTCAAAATATTATATTTAATTTGTAAACAAGTTTTTTTTTCAAGGAGCGCGCTTACACTTGACACTCTTTTTTTACTTTTTTTAAAAGTCAATTTTGTAACGACATCACGCATTTTGTAGTTATAATATACCTCAGATTAATGCCTATTCGGGGAGGATGTGTATTACTTTATGAGAATTGCTCCGTCGCATATTATCCCATTATCATGCTTTTTTTGCTCATAACAGAAATTGTGTAACGGAAAGATATAGATAAAGGAGGCAATGTAAATGGATCTGGCCTTTCATCTTTCTACTAAAAGTATAAGTAATATTTATAGTATAATATATAAAAATTAATATAAAAAATAATTCTTTTGGATAATAATACATTATCTGTAATATGGATTTGTCTAATAGATGGTTTATAACTGTTATGCCCAATAAAAAAATCATAAGAATAGGATATACGACAGAGAAATTTTCCTTGAGTGAATTATGAATGGTATACTTCGGATTAATACTTGTTCACAGAGGATATTTTACTCGAGAAGAATTGCCCCGTTGCATATTATCTTATTTTTGTGATTTTTTTTACTAAACTCATGACAGAAATTATGTAATCTCTATTACACAGAAAGATATAAATAAAAGAGACAATGTAGATGGATCTGGCCTTTCATCTTTCTACTAAATAACAGTTATAATTGTAGTGTAACATATAACAAA
>NW_012045326.1:0-1858 GCF_000956235.1 Wasmannia auropunctata
AACTTCCGTGATTATAAATATGTACAGGCTGTTCCCAGATTGTGCAAGTGTTTACATCGATTTGACTTGACTTTACGACNTAAAATTTTGCTTCGTAAGCATTGTCTAGCCATACGCGATAAAAACGATTCATAGTTATACATTCGCAGCATATTGCGGAAATAGATTTTCTTTCATTTTTATCCTTTGTTAAATGCAAAAAATGCGAGCGGAATGTGCTACGTGAAGAATTGCTGGGTGCGCGCAGCGTAAGCGAGTACGGATATGGTGTGCGCATAAAGTTTGTAATTATTTCTCGAAAATGATACTTTGGAAAATAACTTTATCACACATGGTTGAATTCGTATTAAAATAACCTTTAACTTGGTCACAAAAAAAATTTCAAAATAAAAAAAAATGTAAAGTAGTGGGGGAAACATTAAAAAAAATTTAAAAAAAATTTTTTTGTTATTACTATCACAAAGTTCACTTCATGCCATTTAACTTTGATCTAAAACATTTTTTTCTATCTCATAGTTTCGACAATATTCACGTCGGAAGAAAAAAACCGATTTTTTTCAAGGGGTGGTTTCATCCCTTTAAAACGGAATTGAGCACCAACGAAAAATAGTTTCATGCTACGGATGAACTGCTCTACTTTTACACCAAGAGTCAGATTTTTCTGAATTTTCGGGTTCGCAAACTTCCCTTGTTAGTATATGTATATCAACGCACACACGCGCACGCGCGCGCATGTACCATGCACACGCACCACGCACACACACGAAAATATAAAACTATGCGTAATATGTCTTTATTTATGTTTTTGTATTTACTTGATTTTTTCCTAGCATTGTTTAGAGCAGCGGCTGAAGCGGTGGCTGAATTGGCGGCATCGGCAGTTGGAACGGCGATGTCGACAGCTGGAGCGACGGCATCGACGACTCAAGCGGCGGCGGCAGCTACAGCGTCGACGATGGCTCGAACAGCGGCGCGACGGCGCGGACGATTATTTTCTATCTTAAAATAAACATAATTAAAGATAACAGATTTAAAAATATTGAAATAGATAAAGATATTAAAATGTATAAACAAAAATAAATACAGATACATAAATTTGAAATTTTATATTTTTTTACATACCTTGTAAGTTATTTATTATAAAATTAATTTATTTTTTAAACAGCTAATGCACTGTCGTAAACGTAACCAAATCACATCACAATACTATCACCAACTGTCAAATTCATTTTCTCACTAACGCCTCTCGCGACAGAAATTACAATCATACATGTTCGATAATGCGGATTCGCTTGATAGGAAGAGAATCGGGAACTGAGGGGACACTCTTGAATTAAATGACACTGGTTGTGATTCACAGCACTTTATTATATGTATCCACTAGTGTGCATGCCGCACGGCGCGCAACTGTAGCGAAAAAAGTCAATCGTAAGAAAGTATGCGACGCGAAACGGAGTACATAATAGGTCGGTTTGGAGCGCCTCCGAATGCAGGTGCTCCGGACACGATGGAGCGAAATAAAATCGTGAAAATCGTTGCTAAAAGCAGAATACCGATCAGGAGTTATTTCAGCGACCGATAGATAACGACTGGATCATGAGCGTGAAAAATAGCCTCGAACGGCCGAGAATCGGTATGCGCGAGCACCGAATTTGCGGTTGAGCGTCGATTCTCGACGGTTCGAGACGCGTGGATGCCGCGTGATTTACTCGTGACCGGCTTGTGATTTCTCTCGGAGACTCTCCAAATCGACCGAGAACTCGACACGAAATAACGGATTTGAACACGTGAACACTGAACGATACAAGGACGACAATGACAATTAATAACATTTCTTAAAATAAAATTTTCAGATTCA
>NW_012045327.1:0-1491 GCF_000956235.1 Wasmannia auropunctata
TGTGGTCACGCGTTGTCATGCAAAAGAATCATTTTCCGTCAATTAAATTGCCCAACTAGAAATTTATCGTCGCATGCTAGATGTCTGGATAATATCTATCCAGAAATTGTCATGCCACTCCCCAACTAACAATAAGTAATGTTGGTCATGCCACTGACGGGACTCTAAACAGTTTTTCTAATCTTTGAGGTAAGATTTTCCTTGAATATCTCAAAATATGTGAAAGAAACATTGTCAAAACTCGAATGAGAAGTTCTTTAACATCCAGTCTATTCTCAAGACTTGGCGCCATTGAATTACCATCTTTTCCGATCGATGCAACACGTGCTTGCTAATACATACTTTTCCAATTACAAACTAATGGGAAAATGGATGGATACATAGCTTACTTCAAAGGACAGCTTGTTTTATCGTCGTGGAATCCAACTTTTGCCAGAAAGATGGGAAAAAGTATTAGAAAACGAGGAAAAATTATTTGATTAAGGTATGCATTAATTCATATTCTTAATTGAAATAAATGCGTTTTCCAAGAAAAAACGGCGAAAACTAAGTGTATCCTCTAATAAAATTGAAAATTAAAAATATTTATTTAATTATTTATTACATCTTTATTGCACCATTGAATGAAAGGTAGCATTAAAATAATTTCTATAGCTGAAGATTTGTGGTAACAAAGTCTAGTGGAATAAATTGTCTTCTTCCATTCATAAATCTTGCAGGCATTTAGCTTTGAAATATGGGTAGCAATAGGAATAATAATAATAGTCGCTTCTGTTATGTTGACTATTATGAAGATAAAAAATGGATACTTCTGGATGGACTTAATGTTCGAAAACTGTATTAATGTTTGGGGAATTTATTGCCAGCAGAGTTTACCAGGTAATATTTATTATAAAGATATTTAATAACGTTAGTTAAGATTTTTATCTACATAATTTTTTTATGTTATATGTGTTAACGTTTTAAACAATTAGTACGTCGATATGTCAATAATATGAATATTTTTCGCTAGAGTAGAACACACATATTATAATATTATATATTTCACGCAATCGCAGAATTTCCCAAAGAGTCACCGGTGAGGCTGGCTTGTATCTCGATTTACATCTCGTCGATAGTAATTCTGGCCATCTATTCCGCTTCGTTGGTCAGCTTTCTAACGCTCGATTCCCCCAAACTGCCTTTTTCTACTCTAGAGGATTACGTTAATGATGGAACTTACAAATTAATCATTGTACAAAACAGCGCCGACATCGAGAATCCTAGTGTGAGTCCGTCATTATTTAAAGTTTAGAAATTACTTTACGTAACAGCAACTTGTCAGTTGTTTCATTGCAATTTAATTTCATTAGAAGCGCACGCGAATAAAAACGCGTAATATTGTAAATGTAGTCGAGAACATTTTGAAAGTTTTAATATTACACGATATAACGTTGCACATAAAGTTTTAATAATTCAATAAATTTTTAGAAAATTTGGTAATAAATCGGA
>NW_012045328.1:0-3662 GCF_000956235.1 Wasmannia auropunctata
TTTTTCGTAAATATCTCGGACTCGGCTATTTTTATGCAGAAAATACCTGCTATCAAATCGAAAGGTTTTTAAATTTCTTGCAAAATTATTTTATTATTAAGTCTTGCTCGATCAATAATTGCCGAGATATAAATAAATTTTCTCACATTGTAATAAATTTTAATAAATAACTTGCTTGTGGCTTATCGTATGTGAAAAATGTACATAAACAATCTTAAAGCTTATAAAATCAGCTTGAAAATCTTTTTTTTAACCCCGTATGTCCAATAGTTTCCGAAATACGACGTTTCAAAGTTATTATGGGACTTTCAATTTACGTTCGAATATGAGTTTATTTATCAGTACAAGTATATAATCTAATTGGAAAAATTAATATTCAGATTTTTTTCAAAGCTTATACGTATTTATATATGATCCTATGTTTATACCACTCTCCAAAATTTATTTTTGGAAAAACAGCTTCGAGAAAATTTGTCTTTTTCGAATATTTTCTTAAAAAACGTGTTCTTCGTTACATTTTCATAAATATCTCAGTTTCTATTGGATTTACGTAAAAAATGTAGTATATCAAAATTGAAACTTATCAAATTTCCTATGAAATACTTTTTTTTTTTCTTTGTCCGTCAATTTGTGTGTAAGATACAGTTGTTTAAGAATTTTCTGCAACGATTTTATAACTAAAAATTATGGTCCATAACTTGTGTAAAAAACGGATTATTTATAAAAATGTTAGGACAACAACACTTTGTGAGCTCATAATAGATAATGTTCCTTTGAATTTGGCGTTTGGTTCATATTTTTAGGACCAATAGTTTCGGAGATACAACTTTGAAAAATACGGTCTTATTCAGATCGCTAATTCTGAAAGTTACTGGCTGGTGCCGCAGAGGGTAACAAGTTAATACGTGTATTATACAATCGAACCACCTTAAAGTTAATCCCCGTTTATGTCTTAACCTCTGTAAAAGTCACATTTTAATTTTGTCGGTTGTTCCCGACAAGTTAATACTTTTAGGGAGGTTCGACTGTACATGTATTGTGTATATATCTAATTATATGTAAGTCATATTTTACTTATGAATCATGTCAACAAATATGATTTATTTTGTTTTATTTCGCGATTGTAATCTTTACCGTTTCTTTATATATTTCACGCACAAGATAAAAAAAATTTTTTTATTACATTTATATGATTTAAAATATGTGATATTTATGTACATACAAATGTTATTTCCTCAAAGTACAATAAAAAATATAATTATTCGATTCCAAAGTCATGTCTAAATCGCTTTTCTTGGGTTGTATAAGCTGTACGTTGCAAATAAATCACAAACGTATAGATATTAATACAACTTAATTTTCAGTAAGCATTAAAAAATGCAACTGTCATTTCTATCATTGGCTTTTGCCATAATTTTTATTGTGGCAATTATGCATGCACCTGAAGCGGTAGCAGAGGTCATCTCCGCTCTGGTGCCGCATTGCCCAGGGCGGAAAATAAGATAGAGTCTTGAATTTTCCCCATACCTTGAACTCTTATGGTAGGTAGTATTAGTAGTGTTAAGTCTAATCGTTTTATTAAAACATATTTTGTAGGAGAATTATGTTTGTATAAACGGAATAATTTTTTATTTTTAGTTTAAGGAAGCGTCCGCCGTTTTATGACCTTTATGGAATAAAAACAGCAAAATATGGCAACAATGCAATTTTTGCTTTTCCATTTTACTTGTATGCCTACACGCAAAACACGTCCGACTAAAATAAACACTTCTACCAAATGTCAAACTTAGTGTGACTTATTCAAAAATGTGCAGCAGACTGGCATTTGAATGACACTGATATCTATTTTCTAACACTAAGTGTTATCTACTAAAAAATCCGCAGAACTTTTCCTCTAACCCAATATATATGTATATATAATATATACATACATATATAAACGAAATAATTTCTTTTTTTAATTTAAGGAATTTTCGAATGTATATTCTTCGTAGAAAGTATGCAAACATTATAAACAAATTAAGAATTAAAATAATGTATTGATGAAAACGTGTCTTATATTTAATCAAATAAAGTAGTTGCATTTTTCGTGGAATGAAATGTAGATGAAACTCCTAACGCAGAAACAAGGGAAGAAGTTTGTGATGAAAATGTGACTTTATAAAAAATGCACATGAATAATAATGTTTATATTTGTAAACAAAAAATTTTAATTATATTTGAATGTTGCGCTATTATATTTGCATATATTATTATATAATGATAATATATATTATTATTATAATAAGATATATATATTATATATCTCATTATTATGAAGGAAATAAACAATAAACATGCATATATGTATACATAGAATATATTCTTTATCGATTAAAATAGTCAGCGTCTCAACGTAATAAATGCGCCAAATTTTAATCGAATATCTATAATAATGTCTAATTATATTTTTGAAACTTTTTCTGTGTTTTATCTGCTTGGTAATCCGTGATAGGTTGTCGATATTTAAAATGTTTAAAATCTAAAAATAACCAAACAGCAAACAAATTTACTTTATCTAAACATGATAAATATTTAACCAATTGTAAATAAAATAATATACATTATAATAATAAATAATATAAATATAATATACGTTTACATTTAAAAAAAACTTTAAATTTTTACAAGTTTAAATTATTACAGTTACATGCATATTGATACATTAAATTAGAAAATAACATTATACAGGATGTTTTCTAAGATGTAGAACCAATTTCACTGGTGGATACAAGAGACACAAAAACAATAATGAAAGTTCATATAAACATATATATCCCATTTGGCTTTTCAAAATTATAGTCATATTTGTATTCAAGTAATATGGAGCTTACCTTTGTAAGCTGTTTACCTTTATAATATTCAAAATAATTTCCTTCGGCCTGAATGCAAGTATGCAGATGTCATTATGTAGATTGTCGCACATTGTCAAAAACCGGGTGTTTGTTGAATTTGTTTGCAGTCTTCTTGTATATGTTGACGAAGTATTTCAATGCTGTCAATGGGATGGGAATAAAAAATTGTTTTCAAGTGTTCCCACAAATAGAAATCTAATGAATTTAAATCTGGCAAATGCGCAGGCTAGTCAATAGTTCTTCACGACTTATCGATTTGTTATGAAATCGTTCATTCAAGTAATTGCTGCCAATAAATTCTTTGGACATCCGATATTTTTGAAAACGAGGGACAATCTGTATGACAATTGCATGCTTGCATTCAGGGCGAAAGCAGTTATTTTAAGCACTTCTAATAAAGCAACTCCATATTACTGTAATATAAATAGGGTAAGGCGTTAGTCATATCCTTTCAGGGAAAATGCGTATAAATCGTAGAATAATTAAATTAAATTAAAATCTTTTGCATCGATTATAACTATATTTATTAAATTTTCAAACAATCACAACAAAAATAGAAAATTTTAATATTAAGATATAAATTTTCAAAGTTTAAAGAAAAGTTTAAAAAAATGTTGGTACGACTAAGGAAACCGGTATCCAAATTCGTACCATCTTTAGTTTAAAGATGTTTGGGATGTACAATATCAGCTAAAAGCTATCAAAATTTAAAATTTACAGATTTCTTAGGTTCGTATCGTCTAAAAATAAAATAAATAACTTTACATT
>NW_012045329.1:0-547 GCF_000956235.1 Wasmannia auropunctata
GCTCCGTGCGGAGCGCGTACCGGCATTTCATCTCGCAGGCGATTTTATCTACTGCTCGCTAGCGAAACACTATTTACGATTGTAAATAGAAGATTTCCCATACCTCTTTTTCTCTTTTCGCTTCTTCTGCCCTTCTTTCTCATCTTTCATTCTCCTCCTTCTTCCTTTTGCATAGTTCATTATATTCTCTTTTCCTTCTCTTATATTCTGTCCCCTCCCCTCCTCTCCTTCTCCACTCTCTTAACTCCCCTCTCACCTCTCTTTTTCTGTCCTCGCATTCCTCGTCCCACCATCCCCCTCTTCCTCTTCTTTTTTTTCCCCCCTTAATTCGTTCTCCGTTTCCTTAATTGCCTCTCTCACTCTCCCCCCCATTCTCTCCCACTCCCTCCTCACCTCCATCTCCCTCCCTACCTCTATCCTTCCCAGTCTTCTTTGAAATTCCTTCCTCCCTTGCGCATTCCATACCCCTCTACCTCCTCTATCGCCCCTTTTCGCCTCCTTCCTTCCTTCTGTCACATCCTTTATCCACACTTCCAACGGTTGATGA
>NW_012045330.1:0-436 GCF_000956235.1 Wasmannia auropunctata
GACGCTAATAAATTCTCCAAGTATTGATATTTCGGTTGTTGCAGTGATTTCGAGTATACGTACACGTTCTCGAAACGTACACCATGTGGACTTTCCAACAAACTTATCAATACGTTTGTCTTGCCGCAATTTGACGGACCGCATATGATACCGCGTATAGAAGCTGGTAGCATGTTTTCATGCTTGCGTATCTTCCCGGGCAATAGTTGTATCTTGTAATCGAAATTCATTACTTTAATCGTCTGCGACTGCCGCACGAACCGCATATTTACTCCCCACCACAACTTTAAACTGAAAAACGGTATCAAAAGCTGGCCTATTTATAAAGGCGCGTTGATCGAAACAGATCAGTAGCCAAAATGAGTAGATGTATAAGGCCGGTTCTAACTAGGGAGCTCCGAGGGGGGGTGAGGGGCAGAGGGGTCCGCGGGGGGTT
>NW_012045331.1:0-518 GCF_000956235.1 Wasmannia auropunctata
TCGAAAGTTATACGCAAATCAATTTTTGCGAGAGCCAACTTCACACTAGCCCCCCAATATGAAAAAATTCAAAATTTTTTTGTGGCATACGTTTGCCCATCGTTTGCCTACCAATGCCCCGTTTGAATTTTTGTTTGCTTCCCTCTGGTTCAAAAGTTATACGCAAACCAATTTAAGAGAAAGTGTGAACTTGGCTCCCGCAAAATTGGTTTGCGTATAACTTTCGAACTAGAGGGGGGCAAACAAAAATTCAAACGGGGCATTGATGGGCAAACGATGGGTAAACGTATGCCACAAGAAAATTTTAGATTTTTTAATATTGGGGGGCTAACTTCACACAGGTCCTTGAAGGACATTGAGGATATACATAAACTATCCGTTTTAGGTCCTTCGGACATCCACTGGACGTCCATGGGATATCTGTTTATGAAATTGGTGGACATAGAATCTCTGACGTGTATAGGATATAAAAAATAAAAAATAATGATTAAATAAACGTTTATAAAATTAGAATAAAA
>NW_012045332.1:0-351 GCF_000956235.1 Wasmannia auropunctata
ATAAGCAAAAATAGATAAGAAAATTCGTAGAAAACTAAAAAGGATACTTACATTATAATGAAGAATATGGTGGGGGAAGCTCCTCCACAGTGCGGCGGCCAGTTCGCACGTCTACGATGAACATTTACACGATACTTAGATTCCCCGCGATAGCGTACCCGTCATACAAAATTGTTAAGGCAATTCCTTTTCCCTCGCGTGGAACGCGATAATATATTTGCATTCTTAAAAGTGAATCAGCCCTTAATGGCCATCGACAAAGATAATCATCATTATATGCTACCGAGCGAGAAGGAATTAGCCAATTGCATTCGAGAGGATGCCACTTATACTTGCGAGCGAACTTTACCC
>NW_012045333.1:0-987 GCF_000956235.1 Wasmannia auropunctata
AAATACTTGTATATACGGATCTAGCAAATGTCTAGCAAACGTTTTAGCACCGAAATATTTATATAATTATGAGATAAAGGTTTCAAATGGCGGTTACACCCGTTACACTTGTCCAAATTTTATTTTCAATTTTTTACCCAAAATAATTAATATGCAAACAAAATAAAAATAGATGCAAAAATTAGCAAACAACTAGCAATCGAATGACGTATTCGAAATTATTGAAATTGTTAGTTCGACAGCTGGCTTCATACCGGTGAGATTACCGTGGTCTAAGAGTGTGCTATTCGGTAGAAGGCCGTGCGCACGTTGCGAGTATAGAGAGGAAAAAGACGCTAGGCAAATTAAAGTCGCGTTCGCAAGATGACGACGATCGTTGCTCCGGGCGGAATTCCTGCGCGAGGTAAACGATACCGTCGGAAATTAGGGCACATCGAGAAATGACTTACCGTCAGCTGGTGGTTCTGTCTTTTACCTTAGACCCAAAGATTCCGGTAAACGCCCTGGCGAAGAGTCTCTATTGGGAAGCTTCGATGTTGTTGTGGATTTCTATTTTTGGGCACGTCCGTAGAGGTGTACGATTACTTAACGATTTAAGCAGGGTAGCGTTATAATCGGAGTCAAGATAAAAAGCGAAGAAATGTTCACGCTATTGAATTACTTGGAAATAGAATTTATTATGAATTGGATTACAATTGTCCGCAAAACTTTGTTAGTATTAAACTACCACTAGTGTTACGACTAACTTATCTTTAATTCGGATTAAATATTGAAGACTTTAATTAAAATTAGATATTGGAGAGAATTCGGTTTTAGTGTCCGGTTCGCGGTTTACAACTCGACTGACTATTTTGGCTCGCGCGCCAAAAGAACTGCCTGAGTGGGGGAAATGCCAGGCTCTCTTCTAGCTAGGAGTAGAGTCCTAGATTGTCAGAGAAGCGCGACCGGTGTTACGAGTCCTGATTGGACACGCAAATGGCCAATCAT
>NW_012045334.1:0-412 GCF_000956235.1 Wasmannia auropunctata
TATTTTTCGAGAATAAAGCTCCAGCAGACTCGAAAAATGGATTTAGTACGGACACGCACCACAAATTGTGCAGAAATCTTGATTTTGCTATGTAATTTGGATCCACTTCTTCAGAGGGCGATAGTGCGCAAGGGCATTTTAGCGTTACAGCCAAAAGGCCGGCATGTCCGCTCTCGGATCCTCTTTGCTTTCAATAATCTAGTAACTGGCGCAAACAAAAACAGCGCATGCGCATCGAGTTGCCTAAAAATAACCAAAACTAAAGTTATTAGATTATTGAAAGCTATTAATAAAATTTGGGACAATTTATCGATAAAATAAAAAAATATACTTGTATATACGGATCTAGCAAATGGCTAGCAAACGTTTTAGCACCGAAATATTTATAAAATTATTGAGATAAAGGTTTCAA
>NW_012045335.1:0-361 GCF_000956235.1 Wasmannia auropunctata
GTACCAGATTTTGTTTAATACACGTGTTTAAAAAGCGAATACGAATCCTTAATTTCACAGAATTCTTCGTGTATCCTATCCATTTCTTCATTAAGTTACAAGTATAATTTCCGAACTGTGCTCTAATAAATTCAAAAAACGACGGAATATATAACCGCATTTTGTTGCCCGCGTTTATTAAAAATATAATATATTATTTTGGCTCATATAATTAAAAATTAACGAAGTATCAAATGAAGGGCTAATGAGCCTTGCACGAAGTAGTGCTAAAATTACAATTATTTAACAATAATAATTATCACCCAAACGTTTCGGCTCCGCATTGAGCCATCTTCAGTGGGTAGATCGGAAGAGCACACGT
>NW_012045336.1:0-478 GCF_000956235.1 Wasmannia auropunctata
TGAAATGTTGATTAAAATATTAATTTGTATAATATATTTATTAATGCTAGTAATATATTCACTTTTTTGTATTTTTTCTATTACTGTCAACAGTATTGTGATCATCAATCACAAAGTGAACATAATATTGGCATTTTGAAAGGATAGATAATACAACCTCAATAAATGTAGCTGAGTGTCGTAGCTGTGACAGCTGTGTATAAGCTAACACTGTGTTTTTGTGTGCCTATCTTGTTCATCATTTATTGAATACCTATACTGAAAGGTACTATTACTGTAACTTATTCTAATTCTAGATATTAGAAAATACGTTAGATATTTAAGGTAGTACACTCGCGACAATACAATCCAAAAGTTAGGTCTCTTCGCGCGCTCAGTGGCGATATTCCCATTGCCGCCAGTGAGAAAAAACATTTAGTTGTGCCTATCCATAGACTGCACGCAACGCAGAAAAAATTAATTCAGACAGACGCAGACT
>NW_012045337.1:0-1008 GCF_000956235.1 Wasmannia auropunctata
TCGTTAATAAATGTGAATTTTACAAAATAGTAGAGGACTTTTTTGTTCAGTTTAATCTACTTATCTTGTCACGCACTTGCATTCAGCGGTGGGCCGAATGAATACGCGTTTATTCGTCAATTTTCAAAAATTAATGTCTCGTTTACGATTGCGAATTTTGCAAAATGGTAGAGGACTTTTCGATTCAGTTTAGTCCGTTCAACCTACCTATGAACGGTGATACACCTATTATAAGACACCCTGTATATAAAATAAATATTTTTAGATAAAACTATCATATATTATAAAAATAAAATTAAAGAAGAAAATTAATGTATATAACAATTTGGTGCATTGTTATATACATGTAATGTATACAATGTATATATAACAATACTCCAAATGTTTTAAAGATGCATTTTAAAATCATTTTTAAAAACTTATTAACATATATACAATATTAAATTACTTGTCAATTTAATTTTTGATATTATAATTACTCCAGTTCTTGTTCAGTTTCTTTCAGTTCAGGACTAAAGTAGTTCTAGATTGTGTTCCAAGATCGACAAAAAAAAAATTTTCATATTTATAACTGCAATTTTTTTGCTTTTTTGAGATTTTTTGAATTTTAACATGTTAATGGGCCAAATAAACTTCAGATTCTAATGCAGTGGAACAAGATACATAAGATTTTTTTCATCTCCATAACTTCGGTTTTTCATGATTTTTTGCAATTTTTTTCGGTTTTTCGCTGATTTTTCAAATTTTGATGGCTCAACGGGCTAATTAACCTTCAGATTCAAATTCAGCGGATCGAAATACATAAAAATCATACTTGATCCGAGTCAACAAAATTTTTCATCGCTGTAATGCAGTTTTTATATTTTTGGAGTTTTTGCATTTTACTAAAATCTGGGACCTGACCGAGCCCAACGGACCTCAAATTCGGATTCAGCGGGTCGAAAAACATGTCCGTAGATGGGTCCGGTCAAATGCACAAACCACTTTTTTTTGTGTGCCGGTGTAATT
>NW_012045338.1:0-523 GCF_000956235.1 Wasmannia auropunctata
CGCCGAATGCCTAGCCGGCTCGAAAGCTTATTAATTGATTCTTAAAATGCTGATTGTTGCGAGGGCATCGGCCTCGCGACATATGTTATATTTAATGTAATATGTACAAATCATAAGTAATTACAAAATATGATGCATATAGTTGTCACAAAAATATGTATACTGCAATTTACGTTATGTATACTGCTTATAATATAATTTTGACGTATTTTTGTAACGGTTCCGCAAATTAACAAAACATATAAAAAACTTAAATTTGATATACGTATCTTTGCATTTTGATTATACATATGAAAAATAGTTACGAAATTTAAGTTAAGATATCAATGTATATCGATGTATACACATGTACACATTACTTATGATGGGTCCCAGAATGTAACAAACCATAAACATATATATATATTGTCACGTGCTCCCGTGAAATAAATAATTCGCGCGAGCACGGATCAAACAATCTTGCGAAATCTCGGGCGATTCCGCGGAGGGGAGGTGACTGAGTCGACAAGGCACACAGGGGATA
>NW_012045339.1:0-358 GCF_000956235.1 Wasmannia auropunctata
ATTACACTTCTCAACAAAATTAAAGCATCACTTACTCTACTCTCCAAAAATAGGCAAAATTCAAGAAAATGTAACTTCGTCAAAAATGATTGTATCAAAAAAGCATTTTACATCTTAAAATCTCTACTTTCCAAATCGGTACTTCAGAAAACGATCCTACTGATCTTTCATGGAATTACACGGATAGAGAAGGAGATAAGACGAATCTCAAAATTTTTTACGAACTTTGACAAGTTCCATAGAGCGAATAAAAAATCGCATGCAAATGTAGTTTACAGCTTTCGAAAGAGTGAATCTTTACCTTTAATCTGCTTTTTTGTTGAGCGTTGTACGATTTTTTTTTCGCCGAGTTATTCAA
>NW_012045340.1:0-316 GCF_000956235.1 Wasmannia auropunctata
TACTAATTATCCCGCACCGCTGCCACCATTTGTAAGATTCGCGAGAATTGTTACTGTATAAAACACAATTTTATTCAATAGTCATACAGTAATTTTCACAATGCTTAGTACTCGCGTGTTAACAGATGTATAGGTTTATAATTGACTCGACGAACTGCCGCTGCAGTCGGAGGGTCCTCTATTTATACTCAAAATTTTTAGGGCGTATCATCGCATTATCATATCTGAAAGGGACTTTGATCTTCCCTTTAGTTTTGAAAAACATATTATCTTAAAATATCTTAAAACGCTTATAGATATCGCTATCGCATAAAGG
>NW_012045341.1:0-482 GCF_000956235.1 Wasmannia auropunctata
CTGCATCTGTCACTTGTATTAATTTCTCTGCTAATAAGCCCATAGTGAGCGATTGATCGCGGGACGGACTTTGTGCGCGCGACATTGGAGCAGTTACAAAAATTTTCGATTCTAGGATATCCGTATTTATGCTCGAATCGGAAGATGTGTCAGAGGGAATAATTGTTCTTACCCCTCTATATTCCGTCCACGCCAGTCTGATTCTGCTGAGTTCGGTAGAGCGGGATAACCCTCGAGTCTTCCTGGGAAGTAACTAGCAAGTATATTGTTCTCGAAGTTAAAGCACTTTTAAACTTCACTGTTTATGTACTAATTATCCCGCACCGCTGCCACCATTTGTAAGATTCGCGAGAATTGTTACTGTATAAAACACAATTTTATTCAATAGTCATACAGTAATTTTCACAATGCTTAGTACTCGCGTGTTAACAGATGTATAGGTTTATAATTGACTCGACGAACTGCCGCTGCAGTCGGAGGGT
>NW_012045342.1:0-1051 GCF_000956235.1 Wasmannia auropunctata
TAGCGTCCCGTTTGACCACGTCCCGATTGACCACAGCCACTCACAGCGGCCGGTGCCTAGAGATTTTCCACTGTTCAAGCGCTGTGAGTGGCTGGTGGTCAATCGGGACGTGGTCAATCGGGTATCACCCATTTTCGCTGACACAATTCTTCTTGTATACAGATGGTAGCAACCCCCATATTTTGAGAGTTGATCACAGTGAGAATTTCATCATGAATTTTGACAAACCTATTGATAAAATCGTCAACAGTTTCGTTATGACGCTGAATGCACGTGTCCCTCTGTACTTCTAATGCAGAGATATTTTGAGCTTTTCCGAAGAGGAATCTCAACTTTTCGTATAGTTGTGAGAAAGTCGTCGTAGCGTCGATTCTCACAGTGCCTTTTGCTCTTCCTGTGAGTTTCTGCGCGATGACGCTACTGAGAAGTAAATCGTGTTGATTGATAGGCAGTCGTTTCACTGCAAGCTGGATATGCGCAATGAATGCTTCTACATTGAGTCCATCAAATTCAGGAACTACATGCATCGCCTTATCGTACGATTTTATCATTGCTTCCGGGGGAAGAGGTTCCGATGACGTTTCCTGGAACCGTTCAGGTGGTCCGGATTGCCTGTCTATTCGCAATTCTTCCATCTGGTTTTTTAGTATATGTACTGCATCTGTCACTTGTATTAATTTCTCTGCTAATAAGCCCATAGTGAGCGATTGATCGCGGGACGGACTTTGTGCGCGCGACATTGGAGCAGTTACAAAAATTTTCGATTCTAGGATATCCGTATTTATGCTCGAATCGGAAGATGTGTCAGAGGGAATAATTGTTCTTACCCCTCTATATTCCGTCCACGCCAGTCTGATTCTGCTGAGTTCGGTAGAGCGGGATAACCCTCGAGTCTTCCTGGGAAGTAACTAGCAAGTATATTGTTCTCGAAGTTAAAGCACTTTTAAACTTCACTGTTTATGTACTAATTATCCCGCACCGCTGCCACCATTTGTAAGATTCGCGAGAATTGTTACTGTATAAAACACGATTTTATTCAATAGTCATACAG
>NW_012045343.1:0-689 GCF_000956235.1 Wasmannia auropunctata
TATCAGTTATACAATCAAGAATAAGAATCGCAATAATTTGCAATAATTCGAAATTATGGGTGATTTTGTTTATACAAATTAACAAACGTTGAAAAATAGCAATTTTTCTGGAGAAAATTCATTATCTCCGAAAGTTCTCCGAGTTTCCACGCAAAGATCTTCTCTCAAGGGTTTTTGGAGTCGCTGATTACGAATCCGTGGCCAGATTTCTAAAATTCAAAATGGCGGATCCAATATGGCGGATCCGAATTCGAAAAATGATGCAAATTTTATGAAAATGTATATCTAAGGGTTCTTGAAGTCGCTGATTACGAATCCGTTGCCACATTTCTAAAATTAAAAATGGCGGATCCAATATGGCGGACCCGAATTTGAAAAATGATGCAAATTTTATGAAAACGTATATTTAGGGGTTCAGCGATTTTACACTCAATCAGCACTGTTTTTTGAATTATAGTCGCCATATTGGATCTGCCATCTTAAATTTCGGGAATCTGATTACGGATTCGTAATCAGCGACTCCGAGAACCTCCAGATATACATTTTTATAAAATTTGCATCGTTTTTCGAATTCGGGTCCGCCATATTGAATCCGCCATTTTGAATTTCTAAATTTTGACTTTAGATACGTAATCAGCAACCTCGAAAACTCCCGAGTACCAATTTTCAAGTCAATCGTAGGTAAGGAA
>NW_012045344.1:0-1008 GCF_000956235.1 Wasmannia auropunctata
GCACGGCTAGACAACGCTTACGAAGCAAAATTTGAATGTCGTAGGTTGAAGTCAAATCGGTGTAAACAACTTATTTCGGGAACAGTCTGTACGTATATAATCACGGAAATATTTATGTTTCAGTAGAGTTAGTACGCAATAAGCGGCAATATAAAATGCTGTCGCTATGCGAATATTAGAATCGGTGCACCGTGATATTATGTATTGATAACACCGTGTACTAGTAACATCACTGTATCAACGTATCAATCACTACAATCAATTTTGGAAGTATATTTTTTCAACTTTTTCAAAGGTTATATTAATATTTATACTTTTCGTATAATTCAATTTTTAGCTTTTAAAAATAAGTTATTATATGAAAGTCTAAATTGTATTTTATATTTTATTTCAATATAGAAAAATCTTTTGATACTTATTCCTATTACTTTTGTAAATAAAAACAACAGTTATCGTATATAATACAAACGTTATGTACCACATAAGATTATATTTCTTTTTGGATTTTTGACGGAAAACAAAAATAGGAAAAGGTATAATAATTATATAATATATATTTCTCACTTTAAGAATTAATTAAAGTATTTATCTTTAACATAATAAACAATTTAATGCTAATAGAGTATGCTTACAATAAAGCATAACTATATATTTAATATATTTACTATTTTTAATTTTAAAGATGTTTATATGACTACAATTTATTATTTATAATTTTTCAGAAGCAAAATGTTCAATCCGAGAAATGTGATAATTGATCAAAGTCGCGGGAAACCGTAAAACGTGGATTTTGAAAAGCAACATCTGATCATCTCAAATTACCTCGAAAGATATTGCGGACGAGTTTCTGATGGACATCCTGTATAATGCATTAACTTTAAAAATTACATAAATCTTATAGCAATAAAAAAAGTACTGCAATTTTCAGAAGATAAAGTTGTGTCCTTGAAGAATATTTTTCCGTGTACATGTTTGATAGTGATTTACTACACATCGGAAGAGCACACG
>NW_012045345.1:0-3110 GCF_000956235.1 Wasmannia auropunctata
CAGGATATTACATGTCCGAGCGCTGTCTGAGTAAATTTTCCAAAATATTTGACAAGTAATTTTAAAATATTTTTGATTAAGGTTATAAACGAGAACAATATTTTTCTAGTAAGTACAATGTCTTAAAATTAATCATTAATGTTATCGTATTGTTAGTGAATTCTATAAAAAATAGCGCAATTATTTTCTTTTAAGTTTGAGGTGGATTCGTACACAAGCATGAGGGCATCTTTCGTATATGTATATATTATTTTGTTACTTAATTTAAAAAATTATTTTAGTTAAATCTTTGAATTTTGATCTCATTATTGATTTAAATACTGATTTAAAGAAGTTTATTTTATTAAGTTTGTTTTATGCAGAAGTTTATAAAAAATATTTAATTACCTACTGACAAGATTGTTTTTAAATTGTCAATAAATATTTAGAATAATAATTTTAATGTTTTAATTTTATATCCGAAGCTATCTCATGCGTACATAGATGCCCTATTATATGTACGGAGCTACCCCGCCTGAGAGGTAGATTTGTACGATTTTTAAATTTTGTAAAAATTATCTGCGTTCAGTTATATATTAATTTATTATTTTAATTGCATGTTTTTATTATAGCTGGATATCTATACTATTTATTAATACAAACTTAGTGTAAAAGCATTTAACACAGTTTGGGAAGCAAAACTTCCAAAGCGTATGAAGGATCCCCATCTCCCCCCTATATATATAGTATATGTAACGCCCTACATATACTACACACACACACACTGTGTATATATATATACACTGGTCCAAAAAATTAAAGGATCACCTGTTCTATACTCTAAAAATAGGCAAATTTCAAGATAAAGCAACTTCGTCAAAAATTATAGTAACAAGATTTTTAAAAAAGCATTTTACAGCTTGAAATCTCCACTTTTAAAGTTGATATTTTAGAAAACAATTAACTGACTTTCTTCAGAGTTGCATTGATACGAATGGAGATGTGACAAATCGTAAAATTTTTCCCAAACTTTGCAAAGTTCCATGGCCCGAAATAAAAATTGCACACAAACGCGGTGTACAATTTTTGAAAAAATGAATCTTTCTCTTTAATTTGCTTTTTTGTTGAGCGTTGTACGATTTTTTTCACCGAGTTATTCAACGTTGAAGCAAAAATGACCTTTTTTGCTTCGATGTTGAATAACTTGGTGAAAAAAAATCGGTTGCTGATTCGATTTGTCCTTTTCTTTGCTTCGCGATGTGATTTTGCTACAAGAGAGACTTACCAATTATCAATCCGGTAATTGATTTTGATTTGGGATAACAGAAGTCGATAGCCGACACCTTGCTGCGCTTAATTTTACCTTTCGCCATGTATGAATTAATGACAAGGATGCTGACAATGCAACGCAAAAATTTCATATTCAGATAACGCAATTTTTAGGATCTAATATAAGTTATATGTCGAGTTATTTTTGTACAATTAAACGATGTCTAACGCTAATTATAGAAATACTAATTGTCTAAGCACTTTATTGAAAACTGATAGTTAGAAATGCCTGTACGTATTCTTCAGTAAGGGAAAATTCAAGCGTAATATAAGGTTTCAGTATTACAAATATTTAAATAATGCGTGGCAATTTTTGGTAAAGCACAAGGTTCCAACAGTTGCTTATAATATTACGTAGTAATATACACATAATGATAGATATTTGTTAACATCAGTTCATCTTACATGCCAAGAAGGGATAATATACATATAATGTAGTAACATTTTATATTAAATATACGTATATAAGTATGTGTGTGTGTATATAAGCACAGTAATGAAATGTTTAAATTTATTTATTTAAAACTAAGCATGCACAGGATATCGGATATGTATAATGTTAATTTTTATAATTAAAAAATTTTATTTTTATTTTTAATAAATGTTTAATAATAGTTATCGAGAAAGGTGACAATAAAAATATTGTTTTTTTTCAAAGTAAATAAAGATATTTCGTTTTCTTCATTTGATTGATAATTTAACTCCATTTTTTAAATATTGAAATATTTTCTGCCGGATAATATTCGGATTATCCGGCAAAAATAGTATCCGGCTGCGAGAGTATACATGTAATTTATCCGTTGTCCGGTTATCCGGTAAAATCACTATCCTATTTAAAACTGTATAATTTACTCTTATTAATTAAAGTAAAATTGTGTAATAAATGTGTAATTTATAAGTTATTTTGATCATGATATTACGTACTTTATTAGTTATTATATTCCATTCTTCTATTTACGTCTCTTACCATCACCGGTCGATTGTATACTTAGATCTGGCACGAAGATATTCAATGTATCCAAATAAATAAGAGAAACCGTTCGTGTGTGCAAATTAGTAAAGGAAATTATTCAAAATAGGCCAATAAATTTAATTCTCAAACATTAAGAAGTTTACTCACAAGAAAAGGAACGGAAGTGTCACCCTTCGATTTTGATGAGCTTTTAATATGTTATTCTCTAGATAAAACCAAGAATTAAGCTACCGCATATTCATGCTCTTACGCACTTTTAAGGGGTCAAACACCCCTTAAAAAAAGATCGGCTTTTTTATTTCAATGCGAATATCATTGAAACTACGAGATAAAATAAAATGTTCTGAACAACAGTTGAATGGTCTTAAGAGCACTTCATAATTATAATTTAAAATAATTTGTTTGTTTACTCCCACCACCAATTTTTTTTTAATTTTTCAAATTTTTTTTTTTTACCGAATTAAAGGTTATTTTAAGCATGTGTGATAAAGCATGAATTCAACCATGTGTGATAAAGTTATTTCCCGAAATATCATTTTCGAAAAATAATTATAAACGCCTCTATACGCACATCATCGGCCATAGTCTACGCTGCGCTCAATTCTTCACGCAGCACGTTCTGCTCCCATTTTTGCATTTAATAGGGGACAACGATAAAAGTAAATCTATTTCCGCAAAATTCTGCGTATGTATAAGTATGAATCGTTTTTATCGCGCACGGCTAGACAACGCTTACGAAGCAAAATTTGAATGTCGTAGGTTGAAGTCAAATCGGTGTAAACAACTTATTTCGGGAACAGTCTGTACGTATATAATCACGGAAATATTT
>NW_012045346.1:0-603 GCF_000956235.1 Wasmannia auropunctata
TGAAGATTACAACGAACTTGAATCTTTGACAACGACAATATAAATGAAGCATTGAATAGATTATTCATGTGGATTGAGCCTATAATTAAGGGATACCACATAAAAAAACGCGCAATTTTATATTGTTTGCATATTTTAGTATACATTCGGAAATTTTTTAAACTAAAGAAAAGAAATTTATACGTTTATATATATTATATACAAGGTGTTGCATATACATATTAGGCAGAGTGACGGGTTGTATGGCAGACTTTTCCCCTTTGCAGGTGTAAAAAGACGCGGTTCAGTAATAATAAAAATTTTCAGTAGTAGAAACTAAATACTCGACAATACTTACTAAACTGCGCCTGCCCCTGCAAGCACAACTTGTTATACTGCCTAATTCAGGAGAAGATGGGGATCCTTCGTACACAGAGCGCATACATACATTCAGTGATTCGGGAAGAATCGCACAGATTCGGAACACGGCTATATACATATTTAGTTAGTCTTATTGCGCGACCACATGCCAGCAAAATTTCATTATTAGTCGGACTGACAGAGCAGGATATTACATGTTTTAGCGCTGTCTGAGTAAATTTTCCAAAATATTTGACAAGTAAT
>NW_012045347.1:0-1391 GCF_000956235.1 Wasmannia auropunctata
ACGTGTGCTCTTCCGATCTTCTGTTGAATTTTCGTTTATATACGTAATCAGAGTATAAAAACAAAAGAGAGAGAGAGCGCTTGGACGGAAGCTGTAGCTTCAATACAAAATATGTAGTAGACATAAAGAAAAGGTTTTAATTGGTGAGATTAGAAGAGAGAGAGAGAGAGAGATCCCTTTTTTGGGATGCTTTGCGGAGAATTTCTTCAATTCAAAGGAGTATATAATGCATAACAGATTCTTTTTAAAATCTTTATCTATTAATGAATTCTTCCTAAGACTGCCGTTTGAAGGAATTTCGTGCATATCTAATGTAACGATTTGATTAATCATGTTTATGTATATATTATATTTAAAATTACCATAATTTTATATCTGTAGCATTCTGGAGGAAAATTTATTTTAAAAAATTGTAAATGAAACTATAGTAAATTATTTGAGTAAAAATTGTAAATGATTTTTTTAAATCACCTCCAAATCACGTTTAAGAGATATATACGCAATATCTTTCGACTCAAGATTCAGCTGATATAAATTTCAAGATCTATTAATAATACATATATGTGACATTCTATTTCAAAACCGTTAAGTCTTAAGCGAAAGCCCCCTACAAATGTTGCGAGACCGCAAAAAGCCAGATTTCTCTTCAAGGTAATACGAGCATTCCAACAGAGACAAACAAATCGTAAAACAAGAAATGCCGGATTTATTATTGATTGATTTATTTATTTATTATGTAAAAGATTTTAAAGTGTGATTCCTTACACAAATTCAAGATGAAAACTTCATACGACCATATATGTCCAAAGCAGTTTCAAATATATAGATTGAAGTGTCAAAGTTAAAGGAAAAATTTCACTTTTTCCACAAAGTATGAAAACCATTCAAATTATTTTGATGAAGCTTTGCGTATGTTTCAAATTTCAAAATAATTCGAATAATTTTTTAAATTTTTGGTAAAAAACGAAATTTTTCCTTTAATTTCTAAAAGAAAAACTATAAATACATGTATTAATGTGTATGTGTATATAACACATGCATTAGCTTTAAATATTTTACACAGGACAATTAAAAAAACTGTATTGTAATTTTCAGAAAGAATTTATGATGAAACCAATATTGCAATTGTTATTTCTAATGTCAGTTTCAACAATGATTATTCGTAACGTGAAAACGATAGCAAAGATTAATACGGATGCGGCAGTTAAAGAAAATATATTGATATCTTCATGAAGATTACAACGAACTTGGATCTTTGACAACGACAATATAAATGAAGCATTGAATAGATTATTCATGTGGATTGAGCCTATAATTAAGAGATACCACATAAAAAACGCGCAATTTTATATTGTTTGCATATTTTAGTACACATTCGGAAATTTTTTAAA
>NW_012045348.1:0-542 GCF_000956235.1 Wasmannia auropunctata
TTAACATCAAATTGACGGCAGAAACCGAACAGAATCTGCGCGACACAATCTGATAGCAGACTGAGAACAAAAATCAAGCACACTTTGCAGTTTTGTAGTAAGCATTTATAATAAATTGTCATTGGTACTGAAATTTAACAAAATGGTTTTTTATTTTTTCTAAATTTTATTTAAAAAAAATAATTTTAAATTGTTTTATTAATAAAAATTAATATATGTGTTTTATATTAAAGCACTGATTCCTATTTTTTCGAAAATATTCCAATCTAAAGATATAAAAATATAATATTTTTGCCCTTGTTCTTTACACTAGCAACCATTTTTTAATAATACTGTTACGCTCGCGCTCACTGTTCCACTCGCGCCTGCGGCAAAGACGGAGACACTCGCGAGCTCGCGCGGAAAAGAATAACACACTCGTTTATAAATCAACTACAACGGTTTATTGAACTCTTAATACACTCGCGTCAATCTAGAGAGTCCCACCAAACAACTCGTTGCTAAGGGAGCAACCATCTCTTGTCCGCTTCCGCGGACGATTT
>NW_012045349.1:0-941 GCF_000956235.1 Wasmannia auropunctata
AATCCCGATCGATTCGGATAACTTTTTTTACAATCGGTTTTCGAACATTTTCGGCAGGGATATGTATATTTATATGCAAATGCATAATGAGAAATTTATGTATAATTATATAATAAATATACACAATTATACGTATTTTTATGTAATTTATATAGTCATACGTGATTATACGTGAACTTTTTTTTTATATATATTTTTAGAAAGTGATTAATTATTATGTTATGAATTTTATTTTCGTAAATATTGACAACGGATTCAGCTCCAATGATCTTGACTTTGACATAAGTTGTTAAGATCATGATCTTTAAAAAATTTTAGCCGTCACTTGTTATTAGTTAAAAAGTTATTAACAAAAGTTTCACTAACTATTTTATTAAATATCATTAAGTTTCAATTCTATGGAACTATACAATTATAGACCTCGCTTCGTTCCGTAAGCAGGGCCTCTCGCTATCCTACATCCACTCCTGCTTATGGGGTGAAACGAGATTTATAATTGTACTGTTCCACATGGATTTATGACTTTTCACGCAAAGTGAGGTTCACTCATCTCTGCTTACAGGATGTAACAAGATCTATAGTTTTATTGATCCATATAGGTTTTCGACTTTCCATGCGACATTATATCGCGATAGAAATTAGAAGTTTGTTTGTCGAATTAGGCTTGTTCTATAACACGTCATATTTCGTTGTTATAAGTCGTAAACCGTGATAATTCTACAAAATATGTTGTATGTCGATATCATAAACAGTAAAAATTGATTAATCACAGTCGAATGTGAAAAGAATACTCGACTTGAATAACGGACCTATTGTTGAATTTTATTTTGCGTGCCATTTCGTTATTATGTGCTTAATTGTGAAAATGTGACTGTCTCGTACTTATCAAAGTAAAAATTGTCGTAAAAATGATGGATGGAAACTAAAGTTATTATTGAATT
>NW_012045350.1:0-903 GCF_000956235.1 Wasmannia auropunctata
AACCGCTTACGAAGTTAGCGCAGCGAGACAACCAATCAGCGTCGCGGAAAAGAGCCAACAATAAACTTCGAGACTTTAGAGATTTCGATAGATTCGACTATCGATTTAACATGCACTTTTTTAGATAGGATTGTACTACGTTGTTGCACCTAATATTTCACAAAAAAAATTTTTAATTATGCAAATAGTTTCATTCATTGATCATTAATATTTTATTGGAAAACGATTATCCTTTGGAACTCATTTTCCAAAGAATACACATGAGATTAGAGATAAAAAAATCTGAAAATGCAAGAAAGTTTTTGCGTCAGTTGATCGTCGCGAGGGCCCCGCGTACCGCCTGCGTCCGACAGTAAGTTGCGCGCCCCTATCTACCTTTCCATACGCGACCAATAATTCGCTAACTATTTCTCGTTATAATTTGAAAACTAAGCTTCGGATAAAATTTTGGTAAAGGAAAAATCTTCTCAGAATTCAATCAGGAATATGACATTTTAAGGACAAAAGTTTATTTTGAAATACTCTGTAGATTCCTATCACCTGATACTAATGTCTAAAGTGAATTATATCCGATTTGAATGATTTTAATCCTTTTTGATACCATATTTTTGGTGCAGAAATCCCGATCGATTCGGATAACTTTTTTTACAATCGGTTTTCGAACATTTTCGGCAGGGATATGTATATTTATATGCAAATGCATAATGAGAAATTTATGTATAATTATATAATAAATATACACAATTATACGTATTTTTATGTAATTTATATAGTCATACGTGATTATACGTGAACTTTTTTTTTATATATATTTTTAGAAAGTGATTAATTATTATGTTATGAATTTTATTTTCGTAAATATTGACAACGGATTCAGCTCCAATGATCTTGACTTTGACATAA
>NW_012045351.1:0-1145 GCF_000956235.1 Wasmannia auropunctata
AATAAGTCTCCGCCGTTTTTTATCAAAAACTTGGCATTTATTGTGAAAGAACGGTACCTAATGTTTTATTCAAAATATAAATAGTAAAAGTAAAGTAGTTATGAGTCCTAGTAATGGTTTCATCCAATAATGCTTCCAATTCCGCGTCTTCGTACACTTTCGGCCTTCCGCTACGTTCTTTGTCTTCGACGTTAAATTCACCGTTCTTAAACTTTTGAAACTACTCACGGCAACTTCTCTCATTTAAGGCAGCCTCACCATATGCTTCTACAAGCAATCGATGCGCCTCAGCTGCAGTTTTCTTCAAATTAAAGAAATAAATCAAAAGTTCCCGCAAATGACGCTTATTCGGCTCAAAACTCGACAGTTTCGCACGAAAAAAAATATATGATGCTGATACAAAACTAATATTTCAAGGTTATGTTGTTGACAGATGTCCAACCTTACGATATAACGTTTTATAGCAGACGATTTTGACCATAAGATACTGGTGGCGCCATTTTTGGTTTAACGGCGGAGATTTATTTGTACTCCTAATATTTAAATAACTATTTTAAATATTAGGAGTACAAATAAATCTCCGCCGTTATCTAGTTACTAGTAAATAACTAGTAAATAAATTACTAGTAAATAACTAATAAGTTATTTAAATATTTAAACTTATAATATTATTTAAATATCATTTAAATAACTGTTTTAAATAATAGTTATTTAAATAATTATTTTAAATAACTATTATAAGTTATACATATACGTAACAAAGAAATATAACTTTGTTCAATTTAAAGTACTTTAGAGGAATTTACTAATTGTAAGCACAATGATATTTATATTTTTTACGTAAAATAATATTTACTTTTTAACTATACTGGATTAATGACAAAATACAGTCAGTAGTCTAAGAATATACTTCTTATTATTAAAAGTAATAACGAATAGAAACAAATTCATTTATTTTGTATCAAGTTAGTTGCATGAAGTTAGTCGTAAAATAAAGAAAATGAAAATCCGAAACATCAAAACAAAACTCTATAACTCTATAATATCTAGTTACTTAATTGCAAAATCTCTAGAGAATGTGCTTAATTGATTGAATGAAGGTATTAAATATGTTCAATTATACGTTTCTTAAGTTATGCATTAAA
>NW_012045352.1:0-1854 GCF_000956235.1 Wasmannia auropunctata
CTGTCTCTTTCTTTCTCTCTCTCTCTCCCTTTATCTGTTTGTCTGTTATTTTCTCCTTCTTTCTCCCTTACACTTCACTGATAAATAAAATATTAACCGACGCTTATTTCGAGCACGCTGTATTTGTGATCGGGCGACTGCTGAATCGGTAATCAGTGAGCGAACGAGCGAGCGAGTGAACGAACGAACGAACGAACGAACGTTCCACCTGAGTAAACGCGTTCATTTTTCTCACTCGTGGATAACTCAATAACTGTCCGGCCCCCGAGTGGCCTGTGCGTGATTCGTCCGAGTTAGTGGGCCAGTTTCACGTACCGAGAACGAGCCCTGCTTTTCCAGTCTTCGACCGCTTTTTCTACATCTCTTTGTCTGTAGAGATACATTGCAATTGGCGACTTAATGTGGATGATATTGTCATTTGTCAGCTGTTTCCTAAATCTGAAAAATTGAACGATATTTGAACTGCGAAAAAAGAAAAGAAAAAAGAACTACAAGAGTGAAGCGAGCGTTCACATAGAATGAGCTGCTCGGATACTCGAAGCAACGTCAACGAACAGCAACGATCGTATATTCTTCAGTGATCTTCTCTCTCTTTTTTCCTACGTCGAGATATTAGACTCAACATGGTTCACTTGCGGCGCAAGGTAAGTAAGCTATCCCTACGATCGCAATCATCTCTCTGTCGAGGCTGCTGCTATCAAAATCACACGGAAAATCGATAATTCAGTCAGCAAATTTACGCTCGACTATAGGAAAATCAAGCACTTTCGAAGATTGAAACCGAATACCGAAGATTCAAATTTGATGGTCTAGTCGATGCGATTAAATCGAATACTTACGTTTTATCTGAAAATGAATAAAACGGTCACGCAAAACTCTCCGCGAAATTTCAAGAACTTTTAGAATGGGAAATAATTCTGGACCTTTAAAATTCGTTGATCTTCCCCCCTATGCTGTCCTCGAGTTCGTTTTCGTTCAAAACCGGCTGAGAAATGTAGTTCCAGCAGAAACACGCGATAATCGATCGTTGATTGGCACGTATTTCGAACGCAAGTAAAAAACCGCGCTACAGATAATTGCAAGCAGTTATATTTTAAGCACAAAACAAGTATTTAAAATATGTTTTTGAGAAGAAATTTAAAACTTGGAATAAAATATTATATTAATATTATATAATATAAAATATTATATTAATAAAAAATTATATTAATATTTTAAAATAAAAATATGAATATAATTTTATTTATTGATACAGATATATGTATAATAGTAATTTATTTATTTATTTATTTATTTATTTGTTAGATATTATGTAATATAAAAAAGTACAGAATACATTATTTTATTTGCAATAGACAATTCGAACTTGAAATGTTAACTTAACGGGAAATCATTTTTTGCGTCATATGATCGATTAGAGATTTCCGCATTCAACGTAACTAATTGTATGTACATACGGCATTTAAATATTGAATAAATAAGCAAGAATATATTGCACTGGTTAGAAACTTAGTAAACGTGACTATAAACTTTATATCGCGCCGAATATCACGTATAAAGATAGAACAATTGTTTACCATAAAATCAAAACCGTAAAAACATATATAACTGCTAGAATATCATTTCGAATTTATTTCATAAATATTAGATGAATGAAAGAACGGTTACTATGCATAAAACATAAATATTAAAATATTTGAAACAGGCAAAATACACGCAAAAAAATGACTTAGCATTATCAGTTAAATATCAGTAGCTAGTTTGAACTTTGCTGTCATTGCTAAAAATTAGCTATTAAAGATAAAATATATTTGTTGTGAGATACAATTTTAAGAGCGAAAACAAAAGCGTACT
>NW_012045353.1:0-611 GCF_000956235.1 Wasmannia auropunctata
ACCCCGCACTATCTCACACAGCGCTTGGCCACCGACATGTCCGAGACGCTCATGCCTAGACTTTAAGTCTATCGACGCGACGTTCACTTCACTCCGTTCCCGTGTCTTGACAGCTCGAAAGGCCATGCGGTATACTGCATTGTCTTGCCTCACACCAACTGCCATTACAGTACCTCCGAGCGTGAAAATCACCTCCGTTTTCTTAAAGTTCACTTCGAACCCCCTTTTTGTGCACGCGCCCACCGAGAAAAGATTCTTTCGAATTTTCGGTACGTAGAGAACATTTTCAATTCTTCCCCTACTCCAGCTGTCACCAACGAGCTTGTCGACGAGTACAGTCCCTACGCCCTCTACCTCGCACTCTTTGTCGTCGCCAAGTATTACTGTGCCGCCGCCAGTTGGTTGAAAGTCCACGAACCACTCACGCCGATACGAAATGTGCCGCGACGCTCCACTGTCGATCAGCCAGACCTCTGCCTTATCGGCTGCCAGCAGATGCCTCGCTTGCTCGGCCGAGGGACCCACGCTCTTTTCCGACGCTTCCTCGTCCCCGTCGTCCTCGTGACTCTTCGTCACCACAAATGCACAATCCCGCGAACTATTCGATGCTT
>NW_012045354.1:0-581 GCF_000956235.1 Wasmannia auropunctata
ACCAGTGCTTCGAACATTTTGAATTTCTCGAGAACCTCGTCTTTACTTTTGATGAAATACACCACGCAGAAATTCGACGCATCGTCCAAAAAAGTCACGTAATACTCCGCGCTACCTAACGACTGAACTGGCATTTTACCGCACACGTCGGTGTGGATAAACTCACCCGGTTTTGTGTTCCTTCGACTCGATACTTCTTGATACGGTAGTTTATGCAACTTCCCTAGTTGGCAGGGCTCGCAAAAGAATTTCTTTGCATTTTTTATGCTTACACCGTCCACCCCGCACCATCTCACACAGCGCTTGGCCACCGACATGTCCGAGACGCTCATGCCAGACTTTTAAGTCGACGCGACGTTCACTTCACTCCGTTCCCGTGTCTTGACAGCTCGAAAGGCCATGCGGTATACTGCATTGTCTTGCCTCACACCAACTGCCATTACAGTACCTCCGAGCGTGAAAATCACCTCCGTTTTCTTAAAGTTCACTTCGAACCCCCTTTTTGTGCACGCGCCCACCGAGAAAAGATTCTTTCGAATTTTCGGTACGTAGAGAACATTTTCAATTCTTCCCCTACTCCA
>NW_012045355.1:0-309 GCF_000956235.1 Wasmannia auropunctata
GGCAGGATGTGATAGGCTCGGATTGAATAGAAAGACGTTGATAACACAGTATTTTATTGATCGCGTGATCGCTCCGGGTGCTTCAGCGAGACTGAGACAAGAAAAACAAAAACCCCTTAAAAGGGGAAGCTCGAGCACCCTGTGCGTGTCCTCCCTGAGGCTTGCCGCTTGCGCCTCTCACTGCGAACAGGCAGTACTAGCAGGCGCGCGACTTTCGAACGAGTGAGACAACTTATTATTCTCAACACTTACACCGTTGGAGCACTCGTTCATAAATCTTAAACCTAAGAGATCACACAATCCCCGAAA
>NW_012045356.1:0-672 GCF_000956235.1 Wasmannia auropunctata
GGAAATGTTAATTACAGTGTCATTTAGTAATGCATACCATTTGGGTCGAGTAAGTTAACGCAATTTTTATTTTTAATTAAAGACAGTACCACTGGATTTTACTTTTTAATTGGATATAGCAGTTTTATAAAGTTAAATATCATTTACTTAGACTAGATTTTATTTTTTTTAATTTAAATAGTACTACTTGGATTTAATTTTTTGATTTGGTACAATTACATAACATATTGCTGGAATTGAGTAAGATATTCTGTTCTTATGGAATTAAAACTTGGCGTTAGTTATTGATATCAAATATTTAATTACTTTAATACAAACGCTACACGATACGTATGATTTGGATTAAATAAAGTATTCTATTAAAGAATTATAACTTGGCATCATTTATTGATATCAAAACTTTTATACACATGAAACATACAATTTTAGTTGAATAATTAAAGTTTATTTTCAATTAAAGACTGCATTACTTGAGTTTTATTTTTTAATTGTACAATAGTTTTATAAAAATATGTATCATTCAGCTATTTTTGTTTTTTAATTAAAGACAGAACCACTTGGGTTTTATTTTTTAATTTGGTACAATAATTTTTTGTTTAAAATGTATGCCTATACTTGACACCTTTTTTTGCCTTTTTTAATAAGGTAATTTTTTTAATGATATCACGCATT
>NW_012045357.1:0-705 GCF_000956235.1 Wasmannia auropunctata
TAGCGAAACATGCGAAAGAGAAACTTGCGGTTTAGTTTATAAACCTCTACACTTGCGAGTCATAATGAAATTTTACGTCCCTATGTTTTATTAATTAACTATAATTTGTATATTGATCCAATGAATACGGCTTAATTCAAGCCGAAACGTCTGGATCCGATTTAAAAATAGAATTGTTTTGGCTACCAACAACTTGCCTTTGGCTCATTTGCCCTTGATTGTCCATTGTTTTATATAATTTACATTTATCACGTTTAGAGTAAATTAAAATATTTGTCTTCAACATAATAAATAATGTAATGTTAATAGAGTATACATACAATAAAGCATTACTATTTTTTAAATATATTTACTATTTTTATTTCTAAAAATGTTTATAAGATTACAATTTATTATTTATAATTTTTCAGAGGCCAAATGTTCAATCCGAGAAATGCAATAGTTGTATTATTTACTATAACTTTTTTAAATGTACTCGACAATCTCATTACAAAATCGGAAATGGAAATAAAAAATAAAATTGAAACCATGCTGCAAGAAATGTACCAGAATCAATTTGAAATTGAAGAAGAGTCCCTGGGTTTTGAAAATTCTTTCGATATTCCAGAAACGGAATTAATTGAAGAAGAAGAATGGAATGGGACTCCCCAAAATCCAAGGACTCAACTTTTTCGAGTCGAGTGAACGGGTCGTGTGTTAATAAAT
>NW_012045358.1:0-567 GCF_000956235.1 Wasmannia auropunctata
TTTGAGCACGACGACATTGGTGCATATGTGGTCGCTGGAATTCTCACAGCAACGAGTCATGACCATGATAACAACTTTCTCGGATCTGACGAGCAAGTACAATAAATACCAGCAAAATGTCACGCGGCCTTTGTTTGTTGTTCTCCTCGATATCAGAGAATCTATGGCCGAGTTCGCTAAAACCACGAGAAGCATAAAGCCCATCTCTTTCCCTATCTGGTTTGTCGTGTTCCTTCAATATCCTGGGAATCCCCTCGAAGAGCACTGTACACACCCTACCGATAACGTATTCAATGTGAATGTCAGCATCCAAATGCTGGACTTGTGCTATAATCGCCCGATCCTGGTCGAGTGGTACGCCATACGCGACAATCGCATCAGAACTTTCGATCTGGCCACGTGGTTCCCCGATAAAGGTTTTATTTTAAAGACGCGAAAGAGTATCTATGCCAGGAGGAGCGATATGTTCGGCGAAGTTGAACGCGTGGCGTCCGTGAAAGTAAGTTTTTTTTCTCGAACTTCATTATCATGCGTCATACTAACGGTTGTGATTAGCGATAAAAAAGG
>NW_012045359.1:0-1903 GCF_000956235.1 Wasmannia auropunctata
TCTACCTCTGTGGAACTAGTTTGTAACCAATTCTTCTATATTTATTGTGAAATTTACTATAATTCTTTTATATACTTATATTACTTTATTATTTAAAAACATTTTTTTGAAAACCATTGATAATGTTATTATAATGTATTTATAACACTTATATATAATGTTCGCTTATGTATAGTGGTTATTTAATGCACCCGTGTGTCGCTCGAATTTCTGCGCCGACCGGTATCAATCATGAAAGCGGACAAGAGAGAATCGTCTTAATTATGGTTGTTATCGAGCTAACATTGACTTTGATTTTAACTCTGAAAACTCTAAATTTTCGATATCCCCACGCATTCTAAAATTGATTGCGCCTTCCCTCTTAAACATGAGGCTAACGCGATAGTCTAATTCTTTCTCTCCTCCCAACAATTTCTCGTGTAACTAAATTGAATTGAGACAAAAATTCTTCTAGCGGTACAGCGGTACCCATCAAACGTATCGGGCTTTAATCATTTGTATCATAATTCCCTACGACGTTCGTACGTTTCTTCGCATGTGTCACCTCCGACATTCTCTACTGTATTTGTAATCCTATCCCCCAAAACACGCGAATTACTCGGATCTCTATTATCGGAAGGACTTATCTCATAGGCGCGCGTAACTTCTCGGGGATGCGCTGTAATCCTTTCATCGCGTTGTCGAAGCAGCGCCGCGAATTTAATGTCTTTCTGTGCCTGTTCCCAGCTTCTGATGCACAGTTTCTGATGCGGGGCTGTGGAGTTTCAACGCGGAGCTTCTTTCTCGTTGTAGCCATGTAGTTCACCACTCGCCGAGAGTTGATTCCGGACGAGCCCCCAAAAATGTTACGTCCGCGGCGCGCACACTCGGACTCTCGCGCACTCCCGCACTCGTGTAAAGAACTCGGAGATATTGTAAAGAGAATTTTATTAATGGAAATACAGAGCGTTATATTCCAGCTGCCAAAATCAAAGTTCGCTCGATAACAACAATAATGACAACAACCGTAACTAACAATAATGACGACACGGCAGCCCCGACTGGTGACTATACGTAGTCTCATTAAGTTCACTGAGTGATCAAGGAACCCGATAAATTTCATTTTCAGTTCATACGTCTTTCGTGCAATCAAATTACTTATGTCATACCGTTGCATTTGGTAATATATGAAATTATCGTCACGTTTAATATCTACTGTGGTGTATCGTTGATGCGTATACGGAGCGACAAAAAGTTTTTGTATCACAAGACAATTTTTCGCGATAAATTCAGGCAAAGTACGAGATGTCGTCAAAGTCTTTCTCGGTAAAACTGATGAAATTAATGAAGGATGAACAACATATAAGTATATATACTGTCAAGAGATCTGATCAAAGGCTTCGTGGAAATACGATTGATAATCCGTATTTTTATGCGCGACATCAAGAGAAATGCAAAGCAAAATTAAATCTTTTATTTTCACATAAAATTATTTTTTTCTTCTAATTAATATGATTACTTCAGACTATCTGTGCTTAAAATTTCTTACATCAGTTGTCTGCTGATTCAGGTATGCAAGGAGAGAAGAAAGGTTGCTGATATGGCGCTAAGCGTTCATAAGGAAAGCTACTCTAGTAGTAAAGATACTTATTATAGTTTTAAAAATGTTTACGATGTTACAACTATACCCTGTTACTTTTGTCCCCGGTCTCTCCTACTAATTTATATAAGTTCTTTGCAACAATTTTTAATGAAAACTAATTGGATTTTTATAGAATTAACTTTGTATGATTATTTCTTATTGAATATATAGTGTTGCTATAAAAAATTTGATTCTATGACAGCTGCACACATGTCCGCTCGTTTCCATCTTTCGATCCATTGTGGAACAGTAGATAATTTACTGGTTTTGTCGATGGTCCGC
>NW_012045359.1:13132-13897 GCF_000956235.1 Wasmannia auropunctata
TGAGATATTAAAAATCGGAAATCTGACGAGGCAAAACTTCGAGATAAAGCTAAGCGGTAGCTCAGTGCCAGTGCCGTATACTCACAAGTCATCACCCGACTTTTATTTTATATATATTATTTTATATATATTATTTTATATATACTTGGCGTCGCGCCGCTACCGCAGCGCTTGATTCTGCATATCCAATTTTTATTTTTCCCAAAAAACCTTTTCGTGGAATATTCTTAAAACTATAAACTTTTAAAAAAAGAAACCAATTGATTTCTGGAAATCATAAGACCAAAATACCTCCTTAAATTATAAATGTATAAATTATCAATAATATATTATTAATTTAACATCATTTAACTAAAAAATATATAATTATAATTTATCAATTGTTATGTAACAAAAAAATTGTATACAGGTACAAATTATTTTTTTTTACTTTAAGGACATGCGTGATACGTTTAGTTTCTTTAAATTTGAATATTGCTGCCAAATAAACAATAAGATAAATGAAACGTCATATATATAAGTTAAATTCTTAAAAATTCTATTCTTTTTCATTTTAAATAAAAATAAAACATTAAAAATTGATCCCTGGAAAAATAAATTATAATATTATGTCACGATCCACAGAATATCTGATGCTAACATTAAATGAAATATAATAATGAAATAAAACCATAGTCAAATGCAAATATATACGCAGATTTGAGCACGACGACATTGGTGCATATGTGGTCGCTGGAATTCTCACAGCAACGAGTCATGACCATG
>NW_012045360.1:0-930 GCF_000956235.1 Wasmannia auropunctata
TGACGTTACGTTTCATTAAGTCGATTCACGTCAATGTTTACGTAGATCTGCCAGCGGAAGAACTTGGCATTTTACACGACGCAGATTGATAAAGACGCTTGTAACATGTATATACATTGTAAGCTCGTATACATTAATACCGGAAGAATCCAACATATGGGGTTAACGCTATCAAAAGGAAATCCTTACACTGGCTTTATAAATTATCAGTAAGTTCAATAACCACATTTATTTATTTATCTATTTATGTATTTACAAAAAATATACAGATTAAATCTCTTATGATTGCTTCTTCCTTTTTGCGAGTAAATATTTTAATATTTTTGTATCTTTCAGCTTGCGCCGATTGCATTTTAATGGCATTATAAGAAAGTTGCAGAACAAATATCTTGCAAAAAATCCTCCCAATAAGATGATTTACAGTATAATCGATATAAATGTTGTAACGCCGATTTTGATGATAATGGTGAGCAGTATAATCTTGGCACTACTTGTATTGATAATCGAGAAAGTGTATTATTCATTTAAAACTCGATTTAAAAAGAACGAATCGTCTATTAAAACATTGAGTTATAATCTTGGCGTAAAGAATATATTGCGAAAGGAGAACAACAAAAGAAATTCACAACTTCGAGGATTTTATAATGGACCGATTAACTATTGGTCATAATAATAAATAAAAGAACCGCTATAAATGCTATAAAAATTTGTTGTGTTTAAAACTTGCAATTTTAATAATTATATTTTTTCATAATTTCGATGTACAAGGTTTCGAAATACTTCTACCTCTGTGGAACTAGTTTGTAACCAATTCTTCTATATTTATTGTGAAATTTACTATAATTCTTTTATATACTTATATTACTTTATTATTTAAAAACATTTTTTTGAAAACCATTGATAATGTTATTATAATGTATTTATAACACT
>NW_012045361.1:0-852 GCF_000956235.1 Wasmannia auropunctata
CCCATACAGCACAAAAAGATTGCTGATATATTGCAGAATAGTTTCATTGAAATATTGCAATATTGCAAATTGGTTGCGAAACATTGCTGCATCATTGTTGTATGATTGCGGCAACATTAAGATGGCCGCTTTTTGTAATATTACAACGAAATATCATAGCAACGTAATATAGTGCATGCAATGTAATATAGTTGGAAGAATGCAACAGCACAGGAATATTCTGAGACCGATCACAAAATTTTATTAATCAGTATTATAAATCAGAAAATAAAAGAAAATACACACGACAAAATTATGATAAAAAAAATAGGTTTGAAAACTAATTTTAGTTTGTATTTCTAAGCGGTCACCCATCCAAGCTATGCACAGTCGTGAACACACCGGTTGCGACACTTTTTCTTTATAGATTTCTAATATATATGTATTTAATATACATATTAATATATACTTTATAGACAACTAATATTTTGCAAATGCGAACCACGATGTTCTATCTTTAGTCTGGAGACAGTATAACACCAATCGCATTTGCAAAATATTAGTGCGTTTTGAAATCTATAAAAAAGAAAGTGTCGCAACCGATATGTGTCCATGACTATACCTAGTCCAACGTTGCTTAACCTTTGTGATTGTCTGGAAACTGTTGCTTTGTGATGATCTGTGAACATTTATTAGTAACAGATTTATGCTAGTGATCTACTGAATAGAAGTTGTCAAGAAGATAGAATACATATAATTAAAATATATTTTATTTGTAAATATAAAATTTACATGTATTAAAGTACAAAATATAATATTTTGACTAACTTTTTTGTTCTAGATCGGAAGAGCACACGTCTGAACTCCAGTCAC
>NW_012045362.1:0-412 GCF_000956235.1 Wasmannia auropunctata
CAAAGCTGTATCTTGATGCATTAGGTGTAATAGTGAATTAAAATGGCGCTTTGATCATTTGATTGGTGCTTTGTCATGTGATTTAGACAGCCAATTAGACCATACCCTTCAACGTCGTATCTCTGTTTTCTAGGACTCTAGCAAAGCCGAAAAAGCCGTGTCAGCCGTGTGCAAGCCGTGTGTTATACACTTATGATATATATAATAACAGAAAATATAGCTCGTAATGTGATATACAACAGAAAATAAGTACAATGAAAAATTGCGAAAGCCCATACAGCACAAAAAGATTGCTAATATATTGCAGAATAATTTCATTGAAATATTGATATTGCAAATTGGTTGCAAAACATTGCTGCATCATTGTTGTATGACTGCGGCAACATTAGGATGGCCGCTTTTTGTAATATTA
>NW_012045363.1:0-575 GCF_000956235.1 Wasmannia auropunctata
CACCGGAAGGTCGCGGAGAAATAAGAAGGAACACCAATTAGAAACACAAGGAACACGCTTTATTATAATGACTGTGAACAAACAACGCAGCGAATAGACAGAACAGAGCTCAGCACGTCCGAACGAATCGACGGCTCGTCTCCAAATCTAATATGTCATCCGTTTGACAGATGACAACGCGTCGTCAGGGAAACATCTGACAGCTGGACCGGCTCGCTGGTACATCGAACGACGCGGGCAAAGACACGGGCGTAACAATATATTATATTAATTTAAAAATTACGCACATTCTTACAGATTTGAATAATGCTACTGTCGCTTGTAACAATGACAACATATGTGAAGATTTTACTACTAATATCTGATGGAAATTATTTATTTTAGTAACAGGTATAGAGAATTATAAAAATAATAATACTGCAGATTCAGAATATGAAAAGAATGTGACAGTGATTACGAACCAAGTTTAAACAGTGATATAAGTAATAACAATGGAATAGAAAGTAATAAAGAAAATAAAAGTAATGATAATAACAATACAAATAATAAAAATCCCATAAAAAATCTTTCTAAAA
>NW_012045364.1:0-663 GCF_000956235.1 Wasmannia auropunctata
AAAGCGTGAATGTTTAGCTTCAGTTTGCGTACTTGTTGATTGTCATGCGATTATTTTTACTTGGCATTAAAGCAAAAGGAGTCTCTTCTCATTGCTTATAATTAAAAGAGAAATGGAATAACACTTACTAATAAAAAAAAGTGCTATTTCTAAGGCTGCTGGCACAACCTTAGAAATAATGCAATCAGATATGAAGTAGTATCAACAACGTTTTTTTATTAATGTTCGTTGTTACATCTGTGCGATAAAATGATGAACTGAGTGTGGTGCATTTTAAAGAGAATACTTTGCATTTTTTTATTTACGAGTGTTATTCCATTTGTCTTTTACGAGCAGTTAAATTTAAAAGAGACGCTTTGTGCATCAATGTCAAGATGACGCTTGAAAATATGTTCTTCAAAGCCAAAAATTCAGTTATTATTTTTGGGAGAGAAGCGAGAAGTTAGAATTGGAAGAAAAATATATTAAACTTATTCACTCACTTTGGTGAGTGTAACTTTGACAAAAATGTTTCTTAAATTTTAGAATTTATCTATTTTTCGAAAATGTATAAGGCGTGATGTTTTAATTTTTGCTAGTAGTATATGCAAAGTATCGTTGTAAATAATAAAAGTTTTTACAGTGCTCTGCATGGTCCACCTCCAACGGGTGAAAAACTAATGT
>NW_012045365.1:0-908 GCF_000956235.1 Wasmannia auropunctata
GCGATAATCGAGGAGAACGAGACGAAAGAGGAAAGTGTGAAAATCAAGAGTATGGACTCGTCAGGCGAGATTGAAAAACCTTTCAAAGAGATGGTTTCGACATTTTTCAATAATGAAACGATCGAGTCGTTAAAACAGCAAGCGAAAATTTCGATGGATCGTACGTGGTATAGAAGAATTAAGGAGGTCACGCTGCTAACGATGGCTTTACTTTCTTTTCCGAAATTCTTCATTCAACTAGCTGTTCGTAGCATGGAGGAAAAGTGCGTTCAGTATTTGGTCCAATGTGCATTAAACAAAAAGTTTATTCCTATTGGAAATAGATGAATGAACAGATTTATTTCTGCATCAAACTTAATGCCTGAAAAAAAGCAAAAAAATGAAAAGATGTTCAAAATCTCTATTGTTAAAATTAAAATTTATAATTTCATAAAAAATTAATTCTAATTAAATATATTTAATATATTTGTCTTTTTTATACTACTATTGGAAATTAAAGCAACACCTTACACATTTCGAAAACTAGATAAATTTCAAGTGCACTTTTGACTAAAATAGTTAGAAAGAGATGTTCCGAGGAACACTTTGAAGTTTAAAATCTTTACATTTCAGTACTTTAAATCTGACTGATTCTTTATTGAGCTACGCAGATACAAATGGAGATCCATTAAATCTCAAAATTTGTTACAAACTTTGCAAAGTTTCATGCCGTAAATCGAATATATGCCGAGAAGTCGAATACAAATACAGTTTATAACTTCCGAAAGCGTGAATGTTTAGCTTCAGTTTGCGTACTTGTTGATTGTCATGCGATTATTTTTACTTGGCATTAAAGCAAAAGGAGTCTCTTCTCATTGCTTATAATTAAAAGAGAAATCGAATAACACTTACTAATAAAAAAAAGTGCA
>NW_012045366.1:0-350 GCF_000956235.1 Wasmannia auropunctata
CAACAAACCGTTGCCCGATGATGGCCGGGCAGCGTGGGAGATTCTCGTCGGGAGACGCTGCCCGAGGTCCAGATCACACGAAAAGAATCGTTTATGTCCCGAAGAGAGCTTCAACACCGACACCAGGAAAATTGCCGTGCTCTTTCGCATTCATCATTCTCTAGGCGATGGGGAGGCCCTTCTGGGCCTATTGTTCAAAGCGATAATCGAGGAGAACGAGACGAAAGAGAAAAGTGTGAAAATCAAGAGTATCGACTCGTCAGGCGAGATTGAAAAACCTTTCAAAGAGATGGTTTCGACATTTTTCAATAATGAAACGATCGAATCGTTAAAACAGCAAGCGAAAATGT
>NW_012045367.1:0-642 GCF_000956235.1 Wasmannia auropunctata
TAACTGAATTTAATAATTTCAATAATTAGATCACACTTGTTGCATAATACTTGTTCTAAAGAATTGCAAATCAACAGACATAACTAATTTATCAAGTATTGCGATGATTGTCAAGCATGCAGCTGATTCCTCCCACATCGTCGAAGACCTCCGTTTATTCCATATGACTTCGTTTTTGGTGATTCGTTTTATTATTTATTAATTATGGTGTTTTCGATTTTTGTACTCTGATTTGTGACTCCGATAATTGTGGTTTATTACATCATTGTATATTTTAAGTATTTTAACTGACTGTAGAATGCGTTAGAATTTATCTATTTATTTATTTATTTATTTATACAATTGAAAAAAGTTTAAGTAAGATCAAAACTAGTTTCGTTACGTTTTATGTTAGAAAATTGAAAAATAAAGTCAATAAACAAAGTAAAAAAGGGCCACGTAAAAGTAACTTTTGCTTGACTTTGTGAAGAAAAAACATGTACCGGACATCGTAGAATGGCTTAATATAATTTTGTAATATTTTCGACGTTTTACCATCCTCTTTGTCTTTGATATAAGATCACATAAAAATTATTGGAGTTTGCGAATCATACTTTTTATCGAATATGAAGACCACGGATTTTAGATCGGAAGAGCACACGT
>NW_012045368.1:0-734 GCF_000956235.1 Wasmannia auropunctata
AATTAAATTTAAAAAAATAAAAAAATAAAAAACAAAATCTTAATCTTTTTGTTTTTTTAATAAAAAATAAAATATATATTATAATAAATATTTACATTTTATTTAATTTAAAAATATTTTTTTAAATTAAAATTACATATAATTCTTAATACCATAATATAACATTTAATTATTACAATTTCTAATACCATATTTTAATTAATAATATCTAATTTATGTTAATTCAATTAAATATAAATGTAATTTAATTTATAAATGTAAATTTAAATATGATTCTATTTTAAAAATAAATGAATGTAATTAAATGTAATTAATTTTAAAAGTAATTATTAAATGGTAATGTAATTTAATTTTTAAATGTAAATTTAACATAATTTTATTTAAAAATCTATATTTAACACTGTTTAGTATATTGAACATTATTATATTGACTTCCTTTTATACCTGAAAAACCCTTTATACCCGTTTGTACCTGAAAAATATTACAAGTATAAGTATTGTTACGTCCAAACCCCAGGATATTTAATTTGGTGTGTTGAGGGAGAGAGTGAATCCCGTGTGAGAACGAGATGGGACTAGAAGTGGAGGGGGTAAGGAAGGGCGCAACCAGACAAACTATATCGCAGGTACGCGCAGAGGCGGACGATGCGAGTTGAAGGCGCTTTATCGGGTTAGGAAATGAATCAACGTCCTGAAAAGGACAATATTACTCGATTGTGCTAACCAGCGCGATC
>NW_012045369.1:0-810 GCF_000956235.1 Wasmannia auropunctata
GCACGCGCGCTTGGCCCGCGCGCCGAGCCCGCGCGCGCCCGCCACGTGACGAGAGTGCGCGGCGTCGCCGCTAGGCGCCACGACAATTCTCGTAATTGAGATTCACCCACGCCCGCTATATCTAGGGCTCCGTGGGTGGTCTCCAGCGAGTTTTCCCTGCTCTTGGGATAGTGCAAGCTTCTCCAGGCCACTATTCCGAGAGTGTTTTGAGATACCTGTACCCTCTGACAGAGCGAGCTCGGCTCTTTGGGATCGAAAGGAAGCGGGAGTCCCGGCCTTTCGATCCAAAGCTTCCGCCAGGGCCTCTGCCTCCTTTCCACTGCCCATCCGGGCGAAATTCGCGTCGCCGTTGGAAGGACGACCACCACCATCCCGCGGGCAAGGAAACGAGGACCGAACCGTCCCCCGGCCGCAGGGGCGCCCGTCGCCGCTCTACCTAGGAGCCTTCCTCCGTCGGCTCCCGAGCTTACTGAAGGACGACACCTGGATCCGGGAGTGACGGATCTGCCGTGGAGACTGGGACCTGAACGTCCCCCAGCCGCAAGGGCGCCCATCGCCCTACACAGGAGCCCTTCTCCGTCGGCCCCCGAGATCTCCGAGGGACGACGCTTGGATCCGGGGGTGTCGTATCTGCCGTGGAGACTGATCCTGGTGGACCTGCCAGACGAGAGGGTGACAAGGTGGAGGTTGGCGGACCCACGACCTCGGCCGGTCACCACCCAGCGCTCCACGCAGACGGGCGTCGCCTGCGCCCAGTCTCGTCTCGTACTGACGCCTCCGAGCCCGCTGCCGACAACGCCGCAGAAGCCG
>NW_012045370.1:0-559 GCF_000956235.1 Wasmannia auropunctata
TATATATCGATCGATTGATGTGATGACAACAGATCAGTGCGTGTTTAATGATATTTTTATTATGATTGGTTTCTACACTTAAATCCAGAAAATCTAAATAAAAGCAAGAATCAATCATATTAAAGAATAACTGAGCACTCACTATAATCTGTTCTCTCTGCTGAACGCATATATTTTTTCCAGTGACAAGTGAGGTTATTGTTACCGTGTATCTTTCTCGATATATATATATTGTAGCGGTACGCTTACATTACGGCACGCGCGCTTGGCCCGCGCGCCGAGCCCGCGCGCGCCCGCCACGTGACGAGAGTGCGCGGCGTCGCCGCTAGGCGCCACGACAATTCTCGTAATTGAGATTCACCCACGCCCGCTATATCTAGGGCTCCGTGGGTGGTCTCCAGCGAGTTTTCCCTGCTCTTGGGATAGTGCAAGCTTCTCCAGGCCACTATTCCGAGAGTGTTTTGAGATACCTGTACCCTCTGACAGAGCGAGCTCGGCTCTTTGGGATCGAAAGGAAGCGGGAGTCCCGGCCTTTCGATCCAAAGCTTCCGCCAGGGCA
>NW_012045371.1:0-1018 GCF_000956235.1 Wasmannia auropunctata
TACTTTTTAATGCGTAATTTTTCGAAAATAAAGCTCCAGCAGACTCGAAAAGTGGATTTAGTACGGACACGCACCACAAATTGTGCAGAAATCTTGATTTTGCTATGTAATTTGGATCCATTTCTTTAGAGGGTGATAGTGTACATACGAGGGCATTTTAGCGTTACAGCCATAGAACTTATAGTACGTGGAAGGGAACTGCCCATAAGTTAAACAGAGAGATCCACGTCCGATATCTCTCCAACGACATATATATATAGACCGAGCATTCTGTCCACAGCATGAAGCCGAAAGTTGGCAGAATACGACTGAGAGAGATAGCATTTGCGGGGAATGCTGTCTCATTTTATCTTATAGTAAGATTGGTAAGATGGCCGATGTCAACAGCTGTCAATTGACACCAGCGTCATCTTACAGTAAGATAAAAGAGAGAGCATTCCCCTCAAATCGCACTATCTCTCTCAGTCGTATTCTGCCAACTTTCGGCTTCACCTCCTCCACATCAAAAGCATAGGAATGCTCGGTCTATTATATATGTCGTTGTATCTCTCCCTCTTGCAAAGTTGATTTTCGCAATTACGCATGCGCGGCTTGCGTGCGCACCTTTTTATTTCTGTAGCGGGAAACGACGCGCTTGCGCATTTTCAAAAATCAACTGAGTGAGAGAGAGGAGTATAGATTCTCTTTCTCACTTCCATTTGACACTATTCGGTTCCCCATTCCGCTTCCATGTACTGTTGTGGCAACCCTGTCTTCTGGACAAATTCGCCAGCCAATAAGAAGCTAGCCAGGACAGCGCCACATTAGACAGTCGTTTGTCCTCTCTCTCTCCGGGAAGAAGCCTGCCTTTTTGAGACGTTGTTCGTTTGTTCGTTGCTTTTACCTCCGTAATTTCGTTCGAGTCACACGTGCTGTACAAAGTTAAATAAAGTGTTATATATATATACGTTCTAAATCCGTGTACGAGTCGTCTCCCTATACCTAGCGCTACACTGTAAGTTCTATGGTTACAGCCAAA
>NW_012045372.1:0-599 GCF_000956235.1 Wasmannia auropunctata
GTGATTTATTCTTTTATCCTTGTTTAACATTTGGTGAACAAGGATAACATGATACATCACGCGCATCATGCGTGAAATGGAACGCCGCCCTTGCTCGAAATGTTTGAATTGCGCGCAGTCTATCCCCGGACTTTTACCGTGGGATCATAGAACCTCGCTTGCTCCCCTGTACACTAGCGCCAGTACATCCATCCATTTTTGGGTACTACATAGCTGCATCCATTTTCTGACATCGTCAGATAAAATTATAACGTCGAGTGTAAAAGCAAGAGAGGATCCGAGAGCGGACATGCCGCCCTTTTAGCTGATAACGCTAAAATACCTTCGTGCATTAACGAAACTCTAAAAAAGTGGATCCAAATTACATAACAAAATCAAGATTTCTGCACAATTTGTGGTGCGTGTCCGTACTAAATCCACTTTTCGAATCTGCTGGAGCTTTATTCTCGAAAAATTACGCATTGGGAAGTAAGGAAATATACTTTCTAATGCGTAATTTTTCGAGAATAAAGCTCCAGCAGACTCGAAAAGTGGATTTAGTACGGACACGCACCACAAATTGTGCAGAAATCTTGATTTTGGTATGTAATTTGGATCCA
>NW_012045373.1:0-355 GCF_000956235.1 Wasmannia auropunctata
ACATTCATCGTATTATTTGATCATCCCTGATACATATATATGTATATATTATATGTTAATTTATGTGAATTAAGCAATTAAATATGTATGTATACAGTAAAACACTGTTTGCCTGCACTCCGTTTATACAAATGGTACTTTTAAATATACGAACTCATAGTTGAACTTTTGTTATAATGATTGTCAAAACATCATAGCGTAGCGCAAAATTTCTTTGCAGCTAAAAATCTGTTTGCAAATAAAAAATATATACAATGTTGAAATACCCCGCGCCGCGCGCTATAGGCGATCGAGGTGGGCGGCCGTATTTCGTCACGCGTTCACGTTCGGCGATCTTTATAAATTAATATTTCGA
>NW_012045374.1:0-362 GCF_000956235.1 Wasmannia auropunctata
CTTTGACAATTCCATTAAGCTTATTCCATTGATGCTGTGAAATGCCATTTTTGCATTAATGTCTTTTGCAATGTCTTTAAATCTCTCCGAAACATTGTGTATGTAAGGAATGGTAAACCAAGCAATCCTTTCAGCACATGTTTCGTTTTGTGGAAGAAATTTACTGTTTATGAGGCATCTAATTCTTTTTGAGATGGTCTTAAATATGAAACTCAATGGATAGTCATTGTTTAATAAGATCTTAACAATGCGTGCCAGATTTTCTTGGTGGAATTCTGGATTGGAGAGCAAGAAGGTCCTATCAACTAGTCCTATAATTGTGCCTCTTTTTTGAGACAGAGGATGATGAGACAAAAAATTGA
>NW_012045375.1:0-355 GCF_000956235.1 Wasmannia auropunctata
AGTGTTTTTACATAAAAATTATTTTATTAAGATTTAATTTTTTTCATTTTGTATTGTAAGTATACATACATGTCACTCGGGTTGTAAATTAATCATTTTATGAGAGTATAATTTGACGCCAATTACTGACAACAAATATTTTATACAAACAATATACACATCACTTAGGTTGAATAACATAATTTTTATTTAACTTGCCGCAATTTACTGATATCAAATCTTATATTTAACTTGACGCCATTTACTGATATCAAATCTTTTATACAAGTAATAGTAATTGAATAATAAGACATTGTACATAATTTTTATTTAACTTGACGCCATTTACTGATATCAAGTCATTTATACAGGTAAA
>NW_012045376.1:0-567 GCF_000956235.1 Wasmannia auropunctata
TAAATGGCGTCAAGTTAAATATAAGATTTGATATCAGTAAATTGCGGCAAGTTAAATAAAAATTATGTTATTCAACTTAAGTGATGTGTATATTGTTTGTATAAAATATTTGTTGTCAGTAATTGGCGTCAAATTATACTCTCATAAAATGATTAATTTACAACCCGAGTGACATGTATGTACTTACAATACAAAATGAAAAAAATTAAATCTTAATAAAATAATTTTTATGTAAAAACACTTGGCGCTTTTTATTTAATTTAAATTTCTGATAAAATTTATTAATTTAAAAATTTTTATTTATTGTTGCTTTTCTTATTAGATCTAGCAGCGCCAAGTGTTTTTACATAAAAATTATTTTATTAAGATTTAATTTTTTTCATTTTGTATTGTAAGTACATACATGTCACTCGGGTTGTAAATTAATCATTTTATGAGAGTATAATTTGACGCCAATTACTGACAACAAATATTTTATACAAACAATATACACATCACTTAGGTTGAATAACATAATTTTTATTTAACTTGCCGCCATTTACTGATATCAAATCTTATATTTAACTT
>NW_012045376.1:12057-13311 GCF_000956235.1 Wasmannia auropunctata
GGCGGTTCGATTGAACAGACAGACAGATTGACAGATCAGCGGTATCGGTTTAATAGATCAGCCGTATCGGTTTGATAGAACAGCGGTATCGGTTTGATAGAACAGGGGTATCGGTTCGATTGGCGATATGATGATGGTTTCATATTATGTGTCTTCGTGACATTGAGATGCGACGAATGCTGACACATTCATTTTTTATCTCGACTCATATAATATATCTAACTAATGAAGGTGGCGAAAGAATATGATTTTCTATGTAGTTAAATTAATAGCTGTTTGATAGAACAGACAGGTGGTTTGACAGGCGGTTCGATTGAACAGACAGGCAGTTTGACAGGCGGTTCGACAGGCAGTTTGACAGGCGGTTCGACAGGCAGTTTGACAGGCGGTTCGACAGGCGGTTCGATTGAACAGATCAGTTGTATCGATTCGGCAGAACAGCGGTATCGGTTTGATAGAACAGCGGTATCGGTTCGATAGAACAGTGGTATCGGTTCGATAGAACAGGGGTATCGGTTCGATTGGCGGTATGATGATGGTTTCATATTATGTGTCTTCGTGACATTGTCATGACATTGAGATGCAGCGAATGCTGACACGTTCATTTTTATCTTGACTCGTATAATATATCTAACTAACGAAGGTCGCGAAAGAATCGATTTTCATTGTAGTTAAACTAATAGCGGTTTAATAGAACAGACAGGTAAGGTTTGACAAACTGTTCGACCGGCTGTTCGACAGATCAGGGGTATCGGTTCGACAGACAGTTCGACAGGCGGTTCGACAGGCGGTTCGATTGAACTGATCAGCTGTATCTGATCGATAGATCAGCTGTATCGGATCGATTGGCGGTTCCGTAAAAGCGTTTGTGTATTTAAGACTGTTTCAATTTCATTTATATTCTTTATAGTCACTATCATTTCGGAGGAGCGTGTGTGTGATATAATGTATCAATATCATCCTCACGGCATTATCAGGTAGGAGAAATAATTATTTCTATGGCTTGCATTTTTACTCGTGGAGCCTTTGAGTTAGTCGCCATTGAACTGTTGCACCAATTAATCGAGCTACAGTATTGTTGACAATGAGCATGGAGTGCCTGTGTATTAATTGCGAAAAGAAATTTGCACCTAGTACCTGCGACATGTGCAGTCGCAGGTACTGGTTGCGTGTGGGGAGGCGGCTGGCCGTCTCCGAGTATGAGGAGGATTTCCTGCGGGCCTTCGCAAGGGCTAGGACGCCTCCGAGGGAGGA
>NW_012045377.1:0-741 GCF_000956235.1 Wasmannia auropunctata
TAAAAGAGAAGGCTGGAGAAAATATCGTGCCTCTCTAGGCCCTCTTACTCCTACAACAGAAATTTGGAAGATGCTAAAACGCTTCCGAAATAGGAGACTTATTACGCACCACTCGGATTCTTCTCTTCATAATCCGGCAGAAACTGCTGCGGCCCTAAACGATATCATGGCTAAAATATACCCGCCATCTTGCTCTCCTTCGCCGTTTGTAATATCAAATATTGACGATTATAATACGAATTGTCATCTTTGGATGGATGAGCTTTTTAAAGAAAGCGAATTTTATGCAGCTTTAGGGGCAACTAAACAAATATCCAGCCCGTCTTGATAAAATTGATTATAACATAATTCGTGCTCTGCCCCACGTGCTCCAAATGCTCCTACTGGAGATTATTAATGGCTTACTTGAAAGTAGCCTGTTTCCGTCTTCTTGGTCTCATTTCTTAGTATATCTCATTCCTAAACCCCAAGGCAATAGTTTTTGACCTATTGTTTTTATCTCTTGTATACTTAAATTAATGGAAAAAATGCTTTTGCAGCGATTGCATTGGCTAATTGAAAATTTGATGCTCCTTCCGGAGTTTCAATTCGGATTCCAGGCTTTAGCTCATGCTTAAACAATCTTATAATTCTTACGGCTAATATTCAGGCTGGCTTTCTCCAGGATAAAGCTACCGCAGCTCTTTTAGACATTAAATCTGAGTAGCTAGTAAGGGCGGGTTCTGGACCAGGAGCTCCGAG
>NW_012045378.1:0-2420 GCF_000956235.1 Wasmannia auropunctata
CGAATATTTCTGCGCAAGATGTGCCAATAGGCGCAGATGAGAACTCTAATTTAGAGGTGAGAAGATATGGAGGGAAAAGACAGTTTGATTTTGTACCGGAATCTCATTATGAACTCGGAGAAAAATTAGGTTTAATGGACTTCGAACAAGCGGCGAAAATTTCCGGATCAAGATTTGCGATATTAAAAGGACAGTTAGCTAGGCTTGGCCGAGCATTAATAAATTTTATGCTTGAAATGCATGTTAATGAATTTGGCTATACTGAAGTGTACCACCCAGCTTTGGTGAAAAACGAAGCTATGTATAATGTTGGTCAGCTACCGAAATTTTCTGACGATTCGTATTTAACTACCGACGAATTGAGGTTGATTCCCACAAGTGAAGTGTTTTTAACAAGTTTGGTTGCTGATAAAATAGTAGAGGAAAAAGAACTGCCTATTCGTTTTACTGCGTATTCAGAGTGTTTTCGTAAAGAAGCAGGCAGCGCAGGACGAGACACGAGAGGCATGATAAGGCAACACCAATTTGGTAAAGTGGAGTTGGTGAGTATTACAGCTGAAGACCAATCAAATGATGAACTTGAGCGCATGACGAGTGTTGTTGAAGAGATATTAAAAAAACTAGAATTACCGTATAGAGTAATGCTACTGTGTAGTGGTGATATGGGTTTTGCTGCACAAAGGACTTATGACATAGAGGTATGGTTACCTGAGCAAAATAAATATAGAGAAATATCAAGCTGCTCAAATTGTGGTGCATTTCAAGCAAGAAGGATGAACGCTAAATACTCTTCAGAAACTGATAAAAAGATAAAAAAATATGTTCACACTTTAAACGGCACAGCTTTAGCTATAGGAAGAACGATTGTTGCCATAATGGAGAATTATCAAAATTCTGACGGGTCGATTGCAATACCAAACGTGTTGCAAAAATACATGAGTAATGATACTGTTATAAGTAAATAATGATTTTGACATATAGAAAAGCGAGGAAATAAAGATGAAGGTTCTGGTTATAGGTTCTGGTGGACGTGAGCACGCTCTACTTTGGGCTTTAAAAAAATCTCCTATCTTAACTGAGGTATATGTCACTCCTGGTCGCCAAGCTATGAAAGATCTTGGGACTCTTGTGGATGTAAATATTCAAAATTCAGTGGATGTTACACAATTTTGCAAGAAAGAAAATATAGAGTTGGTTGTTATTGGTCCAGAACAACCAATAATTGATGGGCTTGCTGATGATTTAGTTGCAGAGGGAATAAGTGTTTTTGCTCCAAGTCAAGCAACTGCAAAACTTGAGGGATCAAAGTCTTTCACCAAAGGACTATGCAAGCGATATGGCATACCAACTGCCAAGTACGAGTGTTTTGTTGATGAAGGATTAGCTAAAGATTTTGTACGTAGCAATAAAATAAAGTTTCCACTTGTAGTGAAAGCAGATGGAATTGCAGCAGGGAAAGGCGTGATGATATGTTGCGCAGAAAACGAAGCTTTTTCAGCAATAGATTCAATGCTGGTGGAGAAAGAATTTGGTGAATCAGGTGAAGAAATAATCATAGAAGAATTTTTAATTGGAGAAGAAGTAAGCTTTTTTGCTCTTGTTGATGGGTTGAAAGTAGTAACTCTTGGGTGCGCAAAAGATTATAAGAGAGTGAATGAAAATAATGAAGGCCAAAATACTGGGGGTATGGGATCGTACTCATCACCTTCAATTATAAGTAAGGACATGGAGCAAAAAATCATCCAAAAAATAATATACCCTACAGCTCAAGCATTGGTTAACATGGGTACGCCTTATAAGGGAGTACTCTTTGCTGGTTTAATGATTTGCAGAGATGGCCCAAAACTTCTCGAGTATAACGTTAGATTTGGTGATCCAGAAACGCAATCTATATTACCTAGATTTGATTCAAATTGCGATTTGTTAAAATTGATGTTGTCAGTTGCAGAAGGAAAGTTAAATGTCAAAATGGTGGAACTTAACAACAAATCTACAGTTTGTGTAGTTGTTGCAAGTAAAGGCTATCCGGGTGATTATCAAAAGGGAGAAGTAATTAAGGGATTAGATAAAATTGAAAGCATTCCTGGTATATTGGTATTTCACGCTGGTACTAAATTAGATGAGAGTGGTAACTTAGTTTCCGATGGCGGAAGAGTGCTAAATATAGTAGCAGAAGGGAGCACTATAGAGGAAGCCAAAAGTAAGGTGTACTCAGCATTAAATTTTTTAGAATGGCCAGGGGGCTTCTTCAGATACGATATTGGTAGTTAATGTTAGCTGTCGGTTAGCAGGTAGCCAGCATCAGCGAGTATATTTTTGACTTCAGAGAGGTTTGCTTTAGCATTTTTCACCATTTTCACAGCACTAGTTGCTTCTGCCGTTGTTATATGAATTGCATGTCTTGTGTATCAACTGCGATA
>NW_012045379.1:0-304 GCF_000956235.1 Wasmannia auropunctata
GAAAATAGCATACTTGCTTTTCCTCAGTAAATCTCACCGTCGCTCCACGCCGCTCTCCTCGCCTCGCCAGTCGCCAATTCTCAATACCGCTGAAAAACAATAATATCGCATCCCACACCGACAGATCACCAACAACCAAAACAAGAATAAGCAGCCATACAGGTTAGCGAGAACGAAAGTTCGAAGCGAGCAATCGCAGCAAAGAGAGAAATGATTACGTAGCTTAGTGAGCAGGGAATGTGACGAGTGTACGGTAGGTCGGAGGGGGGGAAGATAGTTGGGTTAGAACGAAAAGAGTCGATGT
>NW_012045380.1:0-338 GCF_000956235.1 Wasmannia auropunctata
GCAAACAGCAAAACAGAAATCATCGAAATTCGAGATCAATTAATAGCTTTATTCAACGGAGGCGGATTTAAGATACGTAAATGGGCATCCAACAGCAGTGACATTCTACAAGATATAGTAAATTTGTCATCCAAGGGTCAACTATTAGAGTTAGATAAAGACGGATCGGCAAAAACTTTAGGCATTAATTGGAATCCAGCCAAGGATCTGTTTCAATATCGCATTTCCAATGAATACATTAAAGCAAAAACGCATACTAAGAGGTCGATATTATCACAGGTTTCGCAAATATTTGACCCGCTAGGCCTTTTAGGTCCAATTATTATAACGGCAAAAAT
>NW_012045381.1:0-338 GCF_000956235.1 Wasmannia auropunctata
TCTTCGAAACTTAGATATTATTATTGCTTTTCAAAAAATTATATGCATATCTTCGAGTCTTCGTAAGTGAGAGATTGCATTTTTAGAAATATTTCTTTGTTTTAAGAAAATTATGTACATGTCCTCAAGTCTTCGAAGTGAGAGTTTGCATTTTTTTAAATATTTCTTTGCTCCTGTGCGTGCATATTATAACTGCGTTTAGTTTCGCGCCACGCGATGTCTCAGTAATAGGGCCTCGCTTAGAGATGGCGTTGTGTAGAGAGGGCGTTTTCTTCAGTGTATCAATATAGGCGAGAAGAAGAAGTGAGTTAACGGTTTTAAGAGCGGTTGTAAAGAAG
>NW_012045382.1:0-1076 GCF_000956235.1 Wasmannia auropunctata
TGAGATTGCATTTATACAAATATTTATTAACTTTAAAAACATTATAAACATGTCCTCGAGTGTCCTCGAAATGCGATTACATTTTTAGAAATATTCCTTTGGTATAAAAAAAATTATATATTGTACATGTCGTCGAGTCTTCAAAATGCAATTAGAAATTGCATTTTTAGAAATATTCATTTACTCTAATAAAATTGTATGCGTGTCCCCAAGTCTTCGAAGTGAGAGATTGTATTTTTAGAAATATTTATTTGCTTTAAGAAAATTATATACATGTTCTCGAGTCTTCGAAATGAGAAATTGCATTTTTAGAAATATTGCTTTGCTTTAAAAAAATTAAATACATGTCCTCGAATTTTCGAAGTGACAGTTTGCATTTTTTTAAATATTTCTTTGTTCTAATAAAATTATATGCGTGTCCCAAAGTTCGAAGTGGAAGATTTCAAATATTCGAAATGAGAGATTGCATTCTTAAAGATATTCCTTTGTTTTAAAAAATATATATACATGTCTTCGAGTCTTCGAAGTGAGAGATTGCATTTTTAGAAATATATCTTTACTCTAATAAAATTATATGCATGACCCCAAATCTTCGAAGTAAAAGATTGGAATTTTAGAAACATTTCTATGCTTCAAAAAAAATTATATACATACTTTGAGTCTTCGGAGTGAAAACTTGCATTTTTAGAAATATTCCTTTGTTTGAAAAAAATTATATACACGTCCACGAATCTTCAAAATGAGATATTACATCTTTAGAAATATTTATTTGTTTAAAAAAAATTATATACATGTTTTCGAGTTTTTGAAGTAAAACATTGCATTTTTAGAAATATTTATTTGCTCTAATATCATTATATGCGTGTCCCCGAGTCTTCGAAGTGAGAGATTGCATTTTTAGAAATATTTCTATGCTTTAAAAAAATTATATACATGTCCTTGAATCTTCGAAACTTAGATATTATTATTGCTTTTCAAAAAATTATATGCATATCTTCGAGTCTTCGTAAGTGAGAGATTGCATTTTTAGAAATATTTCTTTGTTTTAAGAAATTATATACATGTCCTCAAGTCTT
>NW_012045383.1:0-738 GCF_000956235.1 Wasmannia auropunctata
TTATTTGCTTTAATAAAATTACTTGCATGCCCTCGAGTATTCGAAATAAGATTGCATTTTTAGAAAAAATTTGCTTTAAAAAAATTATATGTCCTCAAGTATTCGAAGTGAGAAATTGCATTTTTAGAAATATTTATTAGCTTTAAAAACATTATAAACATGATCTCGTGTGTCTTCAAAATGAGAGATTGCATTTTTAGAAATATTCCTTTGCTTTAAAAAAATTATATACATGTCCTAGAGTTTTCAAAGTGAGAGATTGCATATTTAGAAATATTTATTTGCTTTAATAAAATTATATCCATGTCGTCGAGTATTCGAAATGAGATATTGCATTTTTAGAAATAATTACGTGCTTTAAAAAAATTATATACATATCCTCGACTCTTCGAAATAGGAGATTGCATTTTTAGAAATATTCCTTTGCTTTAAAAAATAATAGACATGTCCTCAAGTCTTCAAAATAATAGATTGAATTTTTAAAAATATTTATTAGCTTTAATAGAATTATATTCATGTCCTCGAGTCTTCGAAATAAAAGAATGGATTTTAAGAAATATTCATTTGCTTTAAAATAAAATTATATGCTAGACTTTAACTCTACAAAGTGAGATTGCATTTTTACAAATATTTATTAACTTTAAAAACATTATAAATATGTCCTCGAGTGTCCTCGAAATGCGATTACATTTTTAGAAATATTCCTTTGATATAAAAAAAATTATATATTGTACATGT
>NW_012045384.1:0-618 GCF_000956235.1 Wasmannia auropunctata
ATTCTAAAAAGATACAAATTATTTTTTAACCTTGTATATAATTTTGGTATTTCATTCGTTAATATTTTGTCTTCAATCTATTTAATACATAAATATACTTTTATTTAATGTTGTCAGATAACAAAAATAAATAAACTATTAATTAGTTAGTTGTATTAGCAGCAACAGTGTACGTAGAAATTAGTAAATACAAAAGATTCATTTCATATTCTTATAAAGTACTATAAAACACATCAGGCAATATTAAATGTTTTTTTTAAACTTACCTCAATTGGTATGACTAAAATTATTTGTACCTTTTAATTTCTAATATTTATATGCTCTAATAAAATTATGTACGAGTACCCGAGTTTTTAGAATAAGAGAATACATTTTTAGATATATTTATTTGCTTTAACAAAATTACATTCATATCCTCGAGTGCCCTTCGAAATGAGAGAATACATTTTTAGAAATATTTATTTGCTTTAATAAAATTACTTGCATGCCCTCGAGTATTCGAAATAAGATTGCATTTTTAGAAAAAATTTGCTTTAAAAAAATTATATGTCCTCAAGTATTCGAAGTGAGAAATTGCATTTTTAGAAATATTTATTAGCTTTAAAAACATTATAAACA
>NW_012045385.1:0-521 GCF_000956235.1 Wasmannia auropunctata
AGACGTGTGCTCTTCCGATCTCTGTCTTCGAGTCTTTGAAGTGAGAGATTGCATTTTTAAAAATTTCTTATTGCTTTTCAAGAATTTCTATGCAGGTCCTTAAGTCCTCGAACCGAAAAATTACATTTTTTTAAATATTTATATATTTTAAAAAAATTATATACATGTGCTCGTGTCTTCGGAGTGAAAGAATGGATTTTTAGAAATATTTATTTGCTTTAATAAAATTATATACTGGCCCTCGAATCTACGAAGTAAAAGATTGCATTTTTAGAAATATTTATTTGTTTTGAAAACATATACATGTCCTCAGGTTTTCGAAGTGATAGATTGCATTTTTTTAAATACTCCTTTGATTTACAAATGTAATTGATCCCGAATAACATAACTCACAAGAATATCAAGATGATGTCATCATAACTAAAATTTGACAAAATTTATTGACAAGATTCAGTTTAACTTTATTAAGACATTTTTTGTCATATATTCTAAAAAGATACAAATTATTTTTTAACCTTGTA
>NW_012045386.1:0-2368 GCF_000956235.1 Wasmannia auropunctata
ACAGATAATCATCTTATAAATTATTTATTAGTTCTTTTCTTACAGTTGATTTCAAGGCATATTCACGACCAAAATTTTTTATCGTTAGATTAAAAAAAATATTGATTATAAGTATTTTTATTCTTGAAGACATGAAAAATCATGTTATTTCACGAAAGTTTAATTTTTTATGTAATGTAAAATTATTTATTTTATTTTTAAACAATACGAACCTAAGAAATCTGTAAATTTTAAATTTTGATTGCTTTTAGCTGATATTGTACATCCCAAATATACTTAATACAAAGAGATATTTACAAACAAAATAAAAACGTGTTATATAATAAAGCTTTATTTTTTTAAATTTATATTGTTAATATAATCTAGAGATTTCATAATCTCCACGAGGAATTATCATTAGAGACAGGTTTGCATAGTTACCTTGCGATATGACATAATGTGACAGTACAGTTTACCATCCAATATGAGCGCATATCTATTATTATCTGTTTGTAATTAATTCCATTTGCTTCCGTTCTTGGCAGCAGTATCACAATCAGATATAATCTGATATCTTCCTGACTCCTCTAATGATATACTAGATATAACATCTAACGAAACATTTAACCTTGATCCATAAATTAGTGAAGTTAATATAATACGAGATATTTGTGTAATGAATTTCAGTTTTTTTGTCTTGAGACAATTTTTAATACTTGAAATTATTTGTTTAATTTATCAAGAATTGTAATAAAAATTTGAAATCAGAATTTTCAATAATTAATGAGTTTCTGTAAAATGATGCCAGGCTTCACATACATTTTTAGCTTCATATCCGGAGAAAAAAAATATTTTTGATTAATTGCGCTAGGTTAATGGGCAAATATATCAAATCTTTTAGCATTTTTTTTAATCAAATTCATTCACACACTTTCTTTAATGCAGTTTTTTCGTATAGTTATCTCTATAAAACTGTAGTATCATTATTTTGTGAATTTTAACTGATTTTTCGCCTATAGATACTATAGAATCTTACTACAGTGCGATACACTCAATACTAATGTATGTATGTACATAGCATATGATATATTTCTATGTTCATTGAAATATATTCACTATATTCACTAAATTATAAATAAAACCTTGCAAGCATAGATGCGCAGTTTTCTTTAGATTTGCAATTGACATTATAATTTCTCGTCCGCTAAAACATTTTAAATAAAAAAATAATTGTTCTCAGTTTTTTATTTATTCTCATACTTTTTTACTTTACTTTCTTTCGCTATGTTGAAGATTAATCACTATGCTATTCCATCAATTAAACTTTGTATTAACTCGAAAATAAATATCAATTAACAAAAATATTAATGGTATTATTAATTTTTTATAACGAAATAAATAGACAAAATCTTATCACATGAGTGCAGATGTTTGCAGCGTATCATAATGAAGCAATGAACAATAGGCTCCAATTTAACGATGCGTTATTCGTTTCACAAGCACGTTTTTCTTCTCTCATATGTTTCACTACAGCCGGCTTTAGACCGTTCGGCACGCAGTCGCCGTCATTGTTATGCAAATGATTTTTGCGCAACCGGATAACTACCTAGGAGTAAAGTAAACGGTGTGAGCTATGGGAACATTTCCTGGTGCGTCTGGATATTTTTTAAATGCAACTTTCTATATGATTATTTCAGATTTTAACAATTTTCTCTTAATTTTTTGATTGATTATTGTTTATCTCGGATAGATGATTTTTTTGCAAAAGATTGTTATATTTGGCACCAACTCGCCATTGATAACAAAAATTTATACTGGAAATTTAGCGATAAAAATTATTTGAGTATAAGCGCGATGTCTACTACTTGTATAAATCTGTACTTGTAAAGTATTCCTCGTAAACAAGGAATACTTTTTTTTTTAACTAAAGAGAACTATTTGGTCATTTTTATTGAATTTGTCTTTTCAAAGACTTTATTTTGCGATATCAAACATACTGCGTTTTATCTAAATGTTTATGTATATACATATATTGATATATCGTACTAAAACTCTTTAAAAAAAAAAAAAAAAAAAAAGTTATGCCAAGTATATAAAAAAGTATTCTACATTACATTTTTTCTAAACCAAAAATATTATTAAAAAAAATAAAAATTGTCTAAAAAAAAAATGAGATCATACAAGTTGCCAAGTATTTGATTAGACATAGAAACATAAATATTCTTTTAATAAACCGTTTAACTATCCAAAGGTATATGCAGCAAAAGTTTAATGCCATTGTCTTTCCAAATATTTTTAAGTTTCATAAAACAGGCTCAAAGTGACTAAAATGACCAATGGGATCATAGTGAAGCAAAAACTTGGCGTGCCCGCATTTTACATACATCTT
>NW_012045387.1:0-512 GCF_000956235.1 Wasmannia auropunctata
TAAACATTTGTGACATCTATCATTTGTATAGGAAAGGTTGTCGATACTTTTTAATTTTTGGCGACGCAAATAGTTATTTTCATGTAATACTAATTTTCCTTTTTAACGATATTTATTATTTTTCGACACTTTAGAAGATTCACGAGATTCAAAGCACATTATACTTTAAGCACACACATCTTTCTACACTTGCAGCTTGATAAACGGTATAAATGCCGGATAAATGCCAATGTAGAAAATAATGCGATATTGTCATATTTTATAATAATATATCTTAGACATATATTTTGTTCTAAAGTTATTAATTTAATATATATAACTTATTTTTTTAATATTAAATGTATATGTAAATTAATCATTGCTTGTAATGACAGATAATCATCTTATAAATTATTTATTAGTTCTTTTCTTACAGTTGATTTCAAGGCATATTCACGACCAAAATTTTTTATCGTTAGATTAAAAAAAATATTGATTATAAGTATTTTTATTCTTGAAGACATGAAAAATCA
>NW_012045388.1:0-679 GCF_000956235.1 Wasmannia auropunctata
CACGTCAATGGCATGAATCGAACGTACCGATAAATATCATGAATGTAAACATCATTCGCATAGAGTGTACCGTGACCGCGGGTGCGTATAGTAACGACAAATGCGTGCATATGATACACGAGTTTTCATCGAGCGTGCCGCCAGGATATAAGATATCGGGAACGCCGGCACAGATCATTTACCTTCCGATCATCGCGCGGAGCATATCGGATCTGACCATCCGCGTTGTGGATCAAGACGGATTGCTCGATTTTCGTGGAGAAGAAATCACTGTGAGGCTGCACGTACGGAGACGACAGCGATAACGTAAGATGCTCGTGCTGAATGAGCAGGTGAAACGTACAAAAGAAACAATTTTAACAGAAGAGACAACAGTGAAAAACATTCGATCTATCAAGAAGAAACTCACTGCTTCCAACATTGAATTTTTAAAATCTTTAGGTTTTACCGTGCATAGTATCTGAGATAGCTAATATCCTAAACATTGGAGGGGAACCAGTCGTGGACGACAGCATCGTCAAGATTGAGATTCACACGTACAATCCTTATGCCAATACTACGTTTAGACACAGCGATGAAATATGAATACCCATGAAACAGCAGGATTTATACACATTACCATGCAAAAGTTATCTCGAAGGAAAAATGGCAATAAAGGAAAAGAAGGATGAGTCGGTGA
>NW_012045389.1:0-1464 GCF_000956235.1 Wasmannia auropunctata
ATCCAAATGTTGAAAAGCTCTTGATTCTTCATATTTTCACTTCTTATAAAATAATATTGATCTACACGGAGAAAATTTTATATTAAAAATTACTAATGCGGTAATAGCTGCAAACCATCATCAGAGACAATCAAAGTTTTCTTATAGTAAAAATTGTTATGTTATAAAGCAAAAACTTGTATAAAAATTAATACTGCAAGGAAAAAATATATAAATTTTTACTGCATACTTACCATAGAAATTAACTTTTTCTACTTTAGGTACTTAGTGCGCACTCAATGTATGCTCAGTGTAAAGTCATACATAAATCGACTTAAAAATTTATTTTTAATATAAATATCAAAAGAAGTTAAATTATAAAATCCTCAATATATATTATTGTGGTATATACTCGTATATATATACACATATATATTTCATAAAATATGTATTGGACATTTTATTATTTGAAATATTTCACTTTTATGTTTACATTAGTTTAGCATACATACAGCGCGGCATAGCGGCTTTAATTTGCACTGAGTGCGCAACAGTGCAGCCAATCGAATTCGCTGTTAATGATGTTAATGTGATAAAAAACAATGTTGCCATAGTAAAAGTTACTTTAAAACCACGTAAACATTTCAAATTCGTTAAATTGTTGTTAAATAAGACTCGAGAGGAAGGGAAAAATGACATTGCTTGCAAGAATTGGCCAAAACGCGCAGATTTTATCGAGCATGTAACAATTAATTGAATGCTGTAGCCAAAGTCAGATGTGTAGAATGAAAAATTATTATTGTATTCAAGACATATATGCTGGGATAGACTTGCGCCCGATAGTTTACTTTTTTCTAAAAAAAATTAAAATTAAAAAATATTTTTAAATAACATTAAACGTAAAAAAAAAATAGAAGCGCAAATCGGCGCAACATTGTAAGCACAGTTTTCGATGCCCAACAAGTTCACCTACAAAATATTATTTTGTTTACAAGGGCCGAATTGCGCCGAATTTAGTTACTCTAACAAATAGTATTAATTTGAGTGAAAATTATTAATTTTCCGGATACTGCTTAAACATTTATTGTACAATATGTAAACTAAACAAAACAAAATTATTAATATTACAATAAAGTACTTGAACAAGTAAAATTCATAAGTAAGATTCTAAGAAATGATTAAGAATGATTTACTAATATGTATTATTTGAAAATATTCCTTATCCAGAATTTTTGAATGCACTTTTGCACGGTTATCACTTTGATATTTTATCACGGGATAGTAAAAAAACTAAGGGATAAATGCTTCTATATCTGAATGTTCTGGGTTATTAGTTATCTTCAATTAACGAAATGAAAACCAAATGGAGACATCTTTTTTTATACTCATGTCCGGTTACGGACTCTATCGGAACCACTGTGCAATGGCATGAATCGAACGTACCGATAAATATCATGAATGTAAACATCATTCGCATAGAGTGTA
>NW_012045390.1:0-324 GCF_000956235.1 Wasmannia auropunctata
TGGTACAGCGCTTGTGGGAGGTAGTATGGACAAAACTGAACAAAAAAGTCCTCTACCATTTTGCGATCTTCGCAATAGTTTTTAAGATATTAATATATAAAGCTCGTCGAATCTGAATGCGCGGCGAGATATCCCCGCCCGCCGCGGACCGCAGGCACCTTCCCCGCGCGCCTAGTTGGCGGCGCGTGGTGGGGGTAACTAATTGTCTATTGCACGACAATGGATTACCCCCACCACGCACCGCCCACTAGGCGCGCGGGAAGGTGCCTGCGGTCCGCGGCGGGCGGGGGTATCTCGCCGCGCATTCAGATTCGACGAGCATTA
>NW_012045391.1:0-478 GCF_000956235.1 Wasmannia auropunctata
ATTGCTTTCTCAATACGATAACTATAAAGAATTTTATTACTGTAATTAGATTTGGGGATTTAATTTGATATAAGTACTATATTTATAATATCATATAATATATTTCATCAATTGCTATGATAAAGGTTTATAAAACAATTAATTAACTAAAAATAATTCTAATGGTTAAAAACAGAAAATAATTATATTATTTTTGCAAAGTCAATTAAGAGTATAACATCAAAACAGAATGTATTGTGACAGTAAATTGATTCTGAATGTAATATTGTTGTGTTTGAAAATGAAATTCATAATTTCTTTTAACAAAATTATTTTTCTCTACAATATATATACAGGGTGTCTCATACTCAATGGTACAGCGCTTGTGGGGAGGTAGTATGGACAAAACTGAACAAAAAAGTCCTCTACCATTTTGCGATCTTCGCAATAGTTTTTAAGATATTAATATATAAAGCTCGTCGAATCTGAATGCGCGGCG
>NW_012045392.1:0-1046 GCF_000956235.1 Wasmannia auropunctata
CTCTCTCTCTCTCTCTCTCTTCCCTTCCTCCCCACTAAGAAGACAACCTTATCTACGGGCTACCTCTTCCTTATCTGCTCGGATATCACTGCAAGTTCTCGAACAAGGGACATCTTCAGGTCGCCGAAACTTCCGCTGCAACTCGTACTCGTCCGGCAGGACCCACCGAGCGAGGTCCTCACGGAAACTACGAAGTGAGTTGGATAAGGATCCAGGGAAGCGAATTTCGGAGAGAACGGAGAGAGAGGGAGAGAGAGAGAGAGAGAGAGAGAAAAGAGGTGACTCCCGGTCTTTTTAGCAGTGGCGTCACGAATGAAAAATGATAATGAGACGCACAGTGCTGTAGGTTAGTGAGAACAATAGCTCGCGCCTAATGAGCCGGGACGCATGCGGCTCGCGTGCTCGTGTAGTATAAAAAATTTATTTTCGGCGGCGACGCCGCCGGGAGAAGGCCGTGCGCCGAATGACGACCGCGCCGAATTCGTCCTCGACCGTGGCGGCGAAGTCGCGGCCGCTCTTCGGTCGCCGTTTCGCGTCGAAACGCGGAATTTCAATTTCTGTCGCGCGCGCGCGCCCCGGCGTTCGGCGGCGTCGTTTCTCGCACGTGTCGTCGCCGTTGACAGCGCGCGATCCTCGCCGGCGGCCTCGCCGCGCGTCCACCGATCTCGCGAATGTAAATAACCCGCCGACGTAATCTCTCGTCGTAATCGCGTTTACACGGCGATATTTACACTGCACGGCGCGCGATACACGCGAGGATCTGAGACGAATAATTTTTATTCAGCTGGCGAGCCTCACGTTCTTCGTGACGAAACGTTAATACCTCGCGGATGAAGACGCAAAGATCGGTGCGTACAATATATTATCCGCGAGTATATTTTCGCGAGTCGCGCAAACGCGGTAGGATTTCGCTCGCGCGAGTAAACGCCGGGAGATCGGTGAACGATGATCGGCTTCCAGCAAACGGTACGCGGTGTGCATCCCACCGCAGCGGGGGCATTATCGGCGACGAGTCACGAACGGGTCTCTCTCTCTCTCTCTCTTTC
>NW_012045393.1:0-585 GCF_000956235.1 Wasmannia auropunctata
TATAACGAAATTATTTTACGAATTATAAGAGTTATTTTGATTTAAAATTTTGCGGGCAGCTACTATCTTTTCAATTTCGGCCCTGCGATGTGGCCAACTTCTGATTTTCGCGTTGACAATTGATGTGTGATGTTTTTACTTGATCCTTAGAACATATATTACTGGAAAGAGAATAGAGTGCTGAACGTGAAGCCAACATCTGTGTGAGAGAGAAAGGTATAGATTCCTAATTGTCTGTAATGCGCATGTGCCATTCAGTCTCCACTCAGCCCGCTTTTCCTAATTTCTTATTTTTCGAAAATCTTTCCAAAAAAAAAAAAAATTAAAAACGGGGCTAAGTGGGGGCTGAATGGCACATGCGCATTACAGACAATTAGGAATCTATACCTTTCTCTCTCGCACAGATGTTGGCTTCAGCTCGATGTATGGATGGTATAGGCAATTCTCTTTCCAGTAATATATGTTCTATGATCTGATCATAGTACTCTCGTTAGTGTGAGAGTCGGAAATTGGCCACATCGCAGAGCCGAAATTGAAAAGGTAGTAGCTGCCCGCAAAATTTTAAATCAAAATAACTCTTATAAT
>NW_012045394.1:0-1393 GCF_000956235.1 Wasmannia auropunctata
TGAACTTGCAGGGATACTAACCCATGTATATGTATTACATATATGTATATACAATAATATATACGTATATGTGCTTCTGCAATTTCAGATGAGTAGGCATTTGTGACGCCTTGTGTACATACATACATTTAAAGCAATTAATTCTGCGGAACATTTTGACTTAATTAGTCTTTTTCAGTTGCTGATATTATAAAATAAATCTATAAATATCCAAATCTTAACTCAATTAATCTTCAATATAAAATATAAGTTTTAAAATGTAATTTTAGGTATGAGATGATTTTATAAAGTCGAGTTAAATTAAGCAAAAGTTATCATTATCTACTTCACAAAAAAAAAAACAATTTATTCAATTGTTTGCATCTTTAAAAGAAGCTTCTCACGCGAATTTCTCTCTCGAATAAAATTCAAAAATCAAATTTTTCATCGAATATAAAATATAAATTAAATTCCTTCATGATTAATCTCGATACGTTCAATGGTTATTTTAAATACATACGTTCTACATTTGAATTATCAAAAAATTCGCAAAGAAGCAATTCATTGTCGATTGTTAGCAACTTCAAGCGAAACTATCCAGATAGATCTTTTTTCAGGCATAGGTACATGAAATTAAAAAATCTGATACTTTAAATCTGAAACACAAAATCTAAATTAAATTCCTGCGTGATTAAAATCTCGATACAATGTTTATTTTGATTACATTCGACTGTAATGGCTTTTCAAAGAATTATGACTCGTCCTAAATCTTCGACAATTTGGAATGCAAATGTCATCCGCGCAACGTGAAGTCTCGTGTATGGCGTATCGCGATACCTAAGGTAACGTGAAATTTTCAGCCGTGTTTCCACCGTTTAAATGTTCAACGCTAACGTCAGTGGCGATACGAGCGACGAGTGATGTAATAAACTACCGTCGAACATGTTACGGGAGAATAGCGTGACCAAAAATCGTGACTAAAACTTCGGTGCTACTTCACCATTGTACACGGTGAACAGCATGTAACGCATGCAATTGCACAGGATCTGTCCGAATGAGAGGGATAGTCTATAAAAAGTTCAGTTTACCTGCAATTCGTTCATTTTATTTCTCTTGCCCTCCCCAATCCCGCATTCTAATTGAACGAGCGCTATTGCGGATTACATCGCTATAATAATTATAATTAAATGTATTATATGAGATTCTCGTGTAAACTAATATTCGATAACTTACGATATTGTTTATTATTCTACCGCTATTTATTAATTATTTTTAAAGTAATCTAATCTTTTCTTAGCAATAAATTTTGTTACGTCAAACTAAATTCTCGTTCAATGTAAATTTTGTTGCATCAAAGTAAATTATCGTTCTAAAATTATTTAAATTTCAAGAAACTGCGTTAATTATCCCGTTA
>NW_012045395.1:0-312 GCF_000956235.1 Wasmannia auropunctata
TTTTTCAGTTTCACGAGATACGTGAAATAGCAAAAAAAGCGATAGAGAGCTACGCTGAAGTCTTGCGAAAAGCATTAGAACATTATGAAAGTGAGTATATGTATATATATATATATATATATATATATATATATCAACAGATTGAGTGTGTAGAGAAAGAAATTAGCTAGGTATGTACACAAGGCGTCACAAATGCCTACCCATCTGAACTTGCAGGGATACTAACCCATGTATATGTATTACATATATGTATATACAATAATATATACGTATGTGTGCTTCTGCAATTTCAGATAAGTAGGCATTTGTGGC
>NW_012045396.1:0-369 GCF_000956235.1 Wasmannia auropunctata
TATTTCTTACGGACAATTACTTCGATTTCCAATTAATTATCTTCCACAATTTACAACTATAAATTTCGTGAGTATTTTTATTAAAACATGTCACTTAAGAATCGCAGAGATAAGAAACGCAATTTTTAAATATTGCTTTATCGTGATATTTATACATCTGCGAATGTTTCTTTTCTTTTAACAAACTTACTTTTAAATGTATTTTGCATCAAGCTAAATAAAGCAATTTCTCACTGATTTGAACACAATTTCTTTATTGACTTTCGAATTGAGAGCGCGGAATAATACTTATACCGAATATCTCAAAATAAAGAGATTTCGTTCGTAGTGCTAGGTAGTTGCGGGATTTGTGATTTGCAATCACAAATA
>NW_012045397.1:0-1403 GCF_000956235.1 Wasmannia auropunctata
AATCCTCTAATTAATTCTTCCTCCAAGTCCTTTTCGTCAAAATGTCTCCGACAACGCTTCCGCTCCTTCGCAGCGTAATTGCATTCCCACGACTGGCCGGTCATAAAAATGTTATTATAAAAATACACGCCATCCTGTACTCTTAACGTCGGCCGATCCATTGATTTACGCCCTATTTTAATTCTATCTTCGTTCTCCTTCTCCCACATCCCTTTCCCCCTACGTTTTCCTGCCCGCGCGGCCGCGGGGGACACCGGCGGCGTAAGGGTGTTACTATGGTGAACGAGGTCAGTTGTTTATTTGTTCGTCCCAAAATGGAACGCGTCCATCGCGGCCTGATTTATCGCTCGTTGCGAAACTTTAATGCGTTTCGGTTCGGAAGAGAACCTCTAAGGAGGGACTTCCTCCTCGAGTCCACTCTCGCGAGCCAATGTGTACTTTGTGTCCGCCCGGATGGCCTCGAAAGGAATCGTTACTTCGCCGAGGAATTATATCCGAGTCGTTTATCTTCGATTCGTGACGACGTCTCGATTTTCAATCGCGTATAACTTGAGAACCCCAATATAAAAAGGTATGACGTATCTCTATATATATTTATTAAGGAGAGATCTACTTTAAACTGTTCAAAGGAAGATTTATAGGTGAAGTACACATTCGCCGCGACACCCGAAATCTTTCGTGTCCTTTGACTTTCACAACATCATAAATCGACAAGTGAATATCTTCAGTTTAACAACTGAAATTTTGCGTTGGCACAGATTAATTTCGCGGAATTTTATACGTCAGGGATAAAAATAGGTATGCCGTATATTAATAGTGGCACGTCTCGGGAGACTTTAAATACTTCCGCGCGTGAGAGAGAGAGAGAGAGAGAGAGAGAGAGAGAGAGAGAGAGAAGAGATAGAGATCCGGTGTTCTCATTACGGGAATAATAACTATGAAATTACAAGTTATTTTTACGGATTACGAGCTCGTTAGAGGCCGGTCACGAGGAATTTCACGCGCGGCTGCACCTTTAGCCATCGTCCTTTTAGATCGCAAATTCCGACTCGGCTGCAGGATACACGCTGGATAATCCGAGGCTCGACTTTCGCCGAGCGAGCGAGCGTGCGATCGCGCGAGAGAATCGGCGGGTTGCACCGGATTGGCGACTGTACTCGCGCGCCAATACCGCAGCTACGCTGCGAATAATTAACGATCAGTAAGTGTTAATTAACGGAACGGAGAACGTGCGCCGTTTTGGCGAAGGGATTGTAGATCCTGCCACTTGCACATGTACGTGTATAATGTTACGTGGCAATGCAATGTTTTAGGGGCGGGCTGCACACATAGATCTCTGATAAAATTCAAATTCGAGGCACCCTTGATATAAATGGGAAATCTCCAATTGCGGCGTATAATGC
>NW_012045398.1:0-806 GCF_000956235.1 Wasmannia auropunctata
TTTATTAAAAATATAAAAAATGTATATATAGTAAATTTGGTGCAAATCAGCCAGCCCGTTGCCATCTGCAACAGACAAAGGAAAGAATATTTTTAAAAATGTTTGAAAGAAGAATGAAGAAAGGATAGCTATTTAAAAAATACTCACGTCAGTTGTAATAACAAACTGTCCTCATGCCGGTGGACACATTCAAAATAACTCGCAGCGGCGCCTCCTCACACGGGCTCGCCGGTGCCTGTGGGCTGTCCTCCTGCGAGCTTACCCTAGCACCGCCGTCATCCGACGCCTCCACCCCGCGCGAGTTCATCTGCGGGTCCTTCCGCGGGCTCCCCGGAGGCGTCCTCGCCCTCGCTAGGGTCCACAAAAACTTATCCTCATATTTTGAGGCAGCAAGGCGTCTGGCCGTACGCAACCAGTACCTGCGACAGCACCAGTCGCAGGTACTGGGTACAAAATATTTATCACAGTTTATGCACTTCATGTTTAATCTTTGAAAATTTAGTGTCACAACTGTACAACTTGACTGTCGTAACGACTCAACATCGACTGACTCAAGGCTCCACGGGAACCCGCGAGTAAAAATGCAAGCCAAAGAAATAATTATCTCTCCTACCTGGTAATGTCGTGAGGATGATATTGATACATATGTTATATCACACACACGCTCTCCGAAATGATAGCGGCTATAAAGAATATAAATGAAATTGAAACAGTTTTAACTATAAAACGCTTTTACGGAACCGCCAATCGATCCGATACCGCCGAACCGATACAGCTGATCTGTTGAACCGATACTACCGATCTGA
>NW_012045399.1:0-454 GCF_000956235.1 Wasmannia auropunctata
GCCGCTCGCGTTCGCCGCCACCGCCGCGTTCGCCGCCGTTGCGCACGGGCCCCACCCCACCCGTTATCGCTCGCGGTCCCACCCGCACGTACGCGAAGAGGAATAGGAGAAGAATTGAAGAAAGTATTATAATTAAAATATGAAAAAGTTTTTATTAAAAATTTAAAAAATGTATATATAGTAAATTTGGTGCAAATCAGCCAGCCCGTTGCCATCTGCAACAGACAAAGGAAAGAATATTTTTAAAAATGTTTGAAAGAAGAATGAAGAAAGGATAGCTATTTAAAAAATACTCACGTTAGTTGTAATAACAAACTGTCCTCATGCCGGTGGACACATTCAAAATAACTCGCAGCGGCGCCTCCTCACACGGGCTCGCCGGTGCCTGTGGGCTGTCCTCCTGCGAGCTTACCCGAGCACCGCCGTCATCCGACGCCTCCACCCCGCGCGAGTT
>NW_012045400.1:0-527 GCF_000956235.1 Wasmannia auropunctata
GGCCCAAAAGTACTCGTACGCCAGAACAGTTCTTGAGTCGACAGTAGATGTATAAGGACGGGTTCTAACTAGGGAGCTCCGAGAGGGGTGAGTGGCAGGGGGTTACGCGGGGGTCCGCGGGGAAGCCGCGGGAGGGGAAACCGCTCAGAACGTTCACGGTCTGATGCGGGGTCCGCGGGAAGGAGAAGCCGCGGAAAGCCGCTCGCTCAGCTGGCCTAACCGCGCGGTGCGGGTCGCGGGACGGGTAACCGCGTTGTGGGTGCGGGATGCGCGGGACGGGGAACCGCGTTGTGGGTGCGGGATGCGCTGGGACGGGGGAACCGCGTTGTGGGTGCGGGATGCGCGGGGAAGAGGGAACCGCGTCGTAGATGCGGAATCCGCGGGGAAAGGGGAACCGCGCTCGCGTTCGCGCTCGCGCTTGCCGCCGCTGCCGCCGCCGCCGCCGCCGCCGCCGCCGCTCGCGTTCGCCGCCGCCGCCGCCGCGTTCGCCGCCGCCGCCGCGTTCGCCGCCGTTGCGCACAGGCCCC
>NW_012045401.1:0-706 GCF_000956235.1 Wasmannia auropunctata
GTTGTAATTTAAATAGTAATATACATATACATAAACTAAACGTGTATGTTGTAGCAGTGTAAAAATAACTATTACGAAGATCTATTGAAATTTTTACTTTGTTGCCAAATGTAAATATTGAAATATATTAATCAATGGTAAAAGTTACTAAAAAAAGATATTATATTTATACAAAATTACTTTTTTAAAAAAAGAAGTAAAAAAAACGCCAAGTATACGCGTCCTCCGTACAAATGTTTTGCTATCAAAATTTAGCGCCAAAAATTTTCAGTTGTTAGTAAAATAAAATAATTTTTAAAAAATTAAGTAATATGTATTACTTGTAGAAAAAATACATCTTATAAAATAATTTTCTAAAATATGTATTACTTGTACAAAAGATTTGATATCAATAAATGGTACCAAGTTATAATCCTATCTAAAAAAGTGCATGTTAAATCGATAGTCGAATCTATCGAAATCTCGAAAGTCTCGAAGTTTATTGTTGGCTCTTTTCCGCGACGGTTATTGGTTCTCTCGCTGCGCTAACTTCGTGAGCGGGAAGCAACGCATCTATTATGATGTATATTTTGACAGTAAAGATTAAAAATTATCAAGGGTTATTTATCAAAGATATTTGATATAAAAACGAGTTATAAATGAAAGTTAAATTAAAATCGCAAATATACTTTCTGGTTATCTGACAAGCAGAGACGCAAAAGCAAAA
>NW_012045402.1:0-393 GCF_000956235.1 Wasmannia auropunctata
AGACTACTGGACTTTCAATAAAATCATCTGATATTTGTCAAATCGCTGTAAAACATAAAAATAAAGAATTTAATGCTTATGTAATTCCTTTACAAAATATTGTTCACAAATTATTGATAAAATAAAACTAATCAGCAAAAAAATGGATTCTAATAATGATTTGGGAGAAAATATATACAAGTAGTACAAATTGTAATACTACTTGTACTAATATTACCACTGTTAAATATAATTTAAAAAATAATTCAAAAATAAAGAAAGATGAAGTTAAAATTACTTTTGGTCAAAAATTGAAAGTTGTAATTTAAATAGTAATATACATATACATAAACTAAACGTGTATGTTGTAGCAGTGTAAAAATAACTATTACGAAGATCTATTGAAATTTTTAC
>NW_012045403.1:0-416 GCF_000956235.1 Wasmannia auropunctata
TACGGAGAATAAAGAAGGTATATCATATGCGTCAGTATGCGATTTGGATATAGTTCGTGCGTGATTGATTAGAAAAAGAAATAGAATACAATATATGTAATATCAGCAGCGGGAGAGAGTGAACTTCAGACCTATTGTGTACTTTGATTTGGAGACTACTGGACTTTCAATAAAATCATCTGATATTTGTCAAATCGCTGTAAAACATAAAAATAAAGAATTTAATGCTTATGTAATTCCTTTACAAAATATTGTTCACAAATTATTGATAAAATAAAACTAATCAGCAAAAAAATGGATTCTAATAATGATTTGGGAGAAAATATATACAAGTAGTACAAATTGTAATACTACTTGTACTAATATTACCACTGTTAAATATAATTTAAAAATAATTCAAAATAAAGAAAGATGAA
>NW_012045404.1:0-512 GCF_000956235.1 Wasmannia auropunctata
TGCAATTTTTTCACTTCGAAAACTCGAGGACATGCATATAATTTTATTAAAGTAATAAATATTTTTGCAGAAATGCAATTTCTCACTTCGAAGACTCGAGGACATGTATATTATGTTTTTAAAGCAAAGATATATTTCTAAAAATGCAATCCCTTATTTTGAAGACTCGAGGACATGTATATAATTTTTTAAAGCAAATAAATATTTCTAAAAATACAATTTCTCATTTTGAATACTCGAAGACAGGGATATGATTTTATTAAAGCAAATAAATATTTTTAAAAGTGCAATTTTTCACTTCGAAAACTCGAGGTCATGCATATAATTTTATTAAAGTAAATAAATATTTTTGCAATTTTTGCAAAAATGCAATCTCTCATTTCGAAGACTCGAGGACATGTATATTATGTTTTTAAAGTAAAGAAATATTTCTAAAAATGCAATCTCTTATTTTGAAGACTTAAGGACATGTATANATTTTTTTAAAGCATATAAATATTTCTAAAAATGCA
>NW_012045405.1:0-375 GCF_000956235.1 Wasmannia auropunctata
TCAGGAACGTAGGCAGGTACGTCTTAAACTGTCTCAGTCGTGATTTCTATGTAACTTACGTACAAAAGAAAGCACTCGAGGACATGTATATAATGTTTTTAAAGCAAAGAAATATTTCTAAAAATGCAATCCCTTATTTTGAAGACTCGAGAACATAAATATAATTTTTTTAAAGCAAATAAATATTTCTAAAAATGCAATCCCTCACAATTTCTCACTTCGAATACTCGAAGACATGGATATGATTTTACTAAAGCAAATAAATATTTCTAAAAGTGCAATTTTTCACTTCGAAAACTCGAGGACATGCATATAATTTTATTAAAGTAAATAAATATTTTTGCAAAAATGCAATTTCTCACTTCGAAGACTCGA
>NW_012045406.1:0-462 GCF_000956235.1 Wasmannia auropunctata
AAGATATATTTCTAAAAATGCAATCCCTATTTTGAAGACTCGAGGATCTATGTACCTAATTTTATTAAAGGAAATAAATATTTCTAAAAATGCAATCTCTCATTTCGAAGACTTGAGGACATGCATATAATTTTTTTAAAGCAAAAAAATATTTTTAAAAATCTGTTACTTTGAAAACCCGAGGACATGTATATAATGTTTTCAAAACAAATAAATATTTCTAAAAATGCAATCTTTCACTTCGTAGATTTGAGGACCAGCATGGAGGACAATGCTCTGCTCTTCCATTCTTTTGATAAACGCGGCTTTTATACGTCGAGACAAAGCAGTTTGATGAATGCATTCAGGAATGTAGGCAGGTACGTTTAAACTGTCTCAGTCGTAATTTCTATGTAACTTACGTACAAAAGAAAGCACTCGAGGACATGTATATAATGTTTTTAAAGCAAAGAAATATTTCTA
>NW_012045407.1:0-389 GCF_000956235.1 Wasmannia auropunctata
TCGCAAGGGACGCAAGGAAGCCAGGCGCCCTGGCTCTCCTCGCAAGAACGTGAAGAAGTCAGGCGCCTGACTCTCTTCGCAAGGATCGCGAGGAAGTCAGGCGCCCTGACTCTCTTCGCAAGGAACGTGAAGAAGTCAGGCGCCCTGACCCTCTTCGGAAGGAACGCGAGGAAGTCAGGCGCCCTGACTCTCTCCGCAAGGAACGTGAAGAAATCAGGCGCCCTGATTCTCTTCGCAGGAGGAACGGTCTCGACAGGAGTAGGTTCGGGACCGGACTGGTAGCCGTCGCTCCGCGGCGGCGGCTTATATACCCCCGCCGATGGGCTTCGGCGGGGGCTGCGGAGAGGGGTCGCTCTCCCGTAACACGCTCGGCGCGCGTGTTAGTCGGA
>NW_012045408.1:0-607 GCF_000956235.1 Wasmannia auropunctata
TGGAGCGGCGCGGATGTCCTCGATGGTCGGTTGCCGAGCGGCACTTAGGCGCAGCGAAATCGATAGTTGGTCTATGTCGGTCAGGCGCCCTGGCCCGACAGAGAGGAGAAGCCAGGCGCCCTGGCCTTCTCTGTGCGCACGGTGTTGGTGCCAACGGGATGCCCTCACCGGGCGGGAGGCGAAGAGGCCAGGCGCCCTGGCCCTCTTCGCTGAATGCAGGGGTTAGGAAGAAGTCAGGTGCCCTGACCTTCTTCGCAAGGGACGCAAGGAAGCCAGGCGCCCTGGCTCTCCTCGCAAAGAACGTGAAGAAGTCAGGCGCCCTGACTCTCTTCGCAAGGAACGCGAGGAAGTCAGGCGCCCTGACTCTCTTCGCAAGGAACGTGAAGAAGTCAGGCGCCCTGACCCTCTTCGGAAGGAACGCGAGGAAGTCAGGCGCCCTGACTCTCTCCGCAAGGACGTGAAGAATCAGGCGCCTGATTCTCTTCGCAGGAGGAACGGTCTCGACAGGAGTAGGTTCGGGACCGGACTGGTAGCCGTCGCTCCGCGGCGGCGGCTTAGATACCCCCGCCGATGGGGCTTCGGCGGGGGCTGCGGAGAGGGGTCGCTC
>NW_012045409.1:0-416 GCF_000956235.1 Wasmannia auropunctata
GTCTAGACGCATTATTCTCAAAACGCATTTCAATGTAGTCAAAAATCTTACAGAAATGCGAGAAAAAAAGGAATGTTATCTTTACGATCTCATTTTCAAAATCTTATAGAAATGTAAGAGAAAGGAATGTTATCTTTACGATCTCATTTTCAAAATCTTATAGAAATGCGAGAGAAAGGAATGTTATCTTTACGATCTCATTTTCAAAATCTTATAGAAATGCGAGAAAAAGGAATGTTATCTTTACGCTCTCATTTTCAAAGGATCTGCATACCTGTCTATACTCCCTCAAAATTATACACAGTTTCGACTAAAACCCATTCGTCTCGCAATAAAAAATAAGTCATATTTCATAATGCTAGCAACCCTTAGTAGGATATAAACGAAGAGACTGGCAATACATTCAGTCAGTAGTT
>NW_012045410.1:0-952 GCF_000956235.1 Wasmannia auropunctata
CGAGGAAATCAGATAGTTCTGCCTTATGCTACTTGGAAAGCGTTTATCGAGAGACGTGCCGACATCGAACAATTGTTGCAGTCTGCTGAGATATCATCGCTAAAGGTTCATGATTTGATTGTGCAACTTGTAAAAATGTACGAGTCGAATACTGTAAAATTAACATTACATGATACTTGTATGCACATGAAGCCATGCTCTTCATGCTTGATCTTGAACATTGTATCGGGCATGCGTCCTTTGACTTAAGTCAAAAGATTTGGAATGTGAATGATAAATATCAATATTTTGTAAGTTACTTGCGTGATAATTGTATTGCGAATAAATATGATGCAATAAATGTTTTGCGGAAAATATACGATAAAACTTCGCCTATAGATTGTGAATTAATAGCTTGCGCTTCTAACAATATTGTGTACAATGCGTTACATAAATAAATGTGTATTTAAACATACATCAAAATATTTCTTCTTATTTCTTTTTACCTGTTTCTGTTGAAAGAAAACGGGCAGAGAAAATATCGGCGAGACAAGGAGAAAAGAGTGAATTGTACAATATACATGGTAGGATCTTTCTAAACTATAAAGATAAATAAATTCCATTAGAGAAATTAAGTTTTTTGATGGAACGTTATTTTACAATATCCTGAAACGTTTATTATCAAGGAATACTCTTAAAATCAAAAAGAATGTGTCTAGACGCATTATTCTCAAAACGCATTTCAATGTGTCAAAATCTTACAGAAATGCGAGAAAAAAAGGAATGTTATCTTTACGATCTCATTTTCAAAATCTTATAGAAATGTGAGAGAAAGGAATGTTATCTTTACGATCTCATTTTCAAAATCTTATAGAAATGTGAGAGAAAGGAATGTTATCTTTACGATCTCATTTTCAAAATCTTATAGAAATGCGAGAAAAAGGAATGTTATCTTTACGCTCTCATTTTCAAA
>NW_012045411.1:0-304 GCF_000956235.1 Wasmannia auropunctata
TACCACTTTATCGCCTAATATGATTATTAGCGCTACAACAAATCTTCTTCGATGCGCCCAATTGTGTATTAAGTGCGATGGTGGCCACTTCGAACAGTTCCTGTAACTCTCATTATTTTTAAAATTAATACCATTTCTCTTATCTTATTTTTCCTTAAATTCATTATTTTTAAAATTAATATCATTTCTTTTATTTTACTTTTATTCATTGATATTTTGTAATATATACTGATAATAAAAATAATCACAAATAAACGAGACAAAACTTAAAAGACGATCTCTTTGTCATTGTATAAAAATTGAG
>NW_012045412.1:0-631 GCF_000956235.1 Wasmannia auropunctata
GCAGTGATAAAATTCCTTCATTTGAAAGGGAAAAAGACTCAGGAAATAAAAGATGAGTTAGACTCTGTATATGGTGAAGCCTCCCCTTCATTTACAACGGTCAAACATTGGGTGGCCGAGTACAAACGTGGTTGTACGAGCATTTTAGACGAGGAACGTTCCGGGCGCCCGAAAATCGCTATAACTGACGAAATAATCGATTTTGTGCATCAAACTGTGATGGAAGATCGTCGATTGACTGTTAAGGATATTGCTGAGGCTTGTGGGATATCATCTGAGCGGGTGCACAAGATTTTACATCAAGAATTGGATATGAGAAAATTATCCGCGCACTGGGTGCCGCGCTTGTTGAGGCGCAGTATAACACTCGGGTTCACACGTGCATGGTCGCAATGTCAAAATTGAACGAATCGAAGTTTGAATTGCTTCCGCACCCACCCTACTCGCCAGATCTAGCTCCCAGCGACTTTTCCCTGTTTCCAAATTTGAAAAAATTTCTCAGGAGAAAAAAATATAAGTCAAATGCTGAGGTGGAAAACGCTGTAAATCAATATTTTTCAGGTTTAGACAATCAATTTTTTTCTGACGGTTTAAAAGGATGAAAGAAACGTTGGACCAAATGTATCGAGTT
>NW_012045413.1:0-477 GCF_000956235.1 Wasmannia auropunctata
TAAACCATTTACTTCATTTTAATAACGATTTTATTCATGTCGTGAAATGATTACTTACAGGAACGAAATTTAGACGTACAAAATTATTTACTTAAACAAAGGAAATATTTATTTACAAGTATACATCATTTATTTTTATGAAATAAATATTTATTAATATTAAAAAATTCGTTTTAAGAAAATGTATTTTCTTGTTTCAAAAAAATTTTTTTCTCAGTGTAGGATTTAAAATTGTTGTTACGTGTCGCTGCGGTCATACAGAAATAAATTCAGGACCTTTTAATTATTAATACTGGCTACGAAATAAATCGAAGAATTGTACTCATCATGAGACTTTTGGGCATCGCAAGAGAAGGAATAAATATATTTTGTAATCTGATGGACATGTGTACTGGATTGAGTCAAAGCAGTTACACTAAAATCGTTGAACATATTCATGAAGCTGCCAAGTCGTCGTTCAAGATTTTATCGCAAAAA
>NW_012045414.1:0-526 GCF_000956235.1 Wasmannia auropunctata
GTAAAAATTTAATCTACTTGTCTTAAATAAGGTGAACGTGTTAAAAGAAATCAAATCTGTGAACCAACGTGAATTAAAGAATATATATATTGTCTTAAAAGTTTATATTGAGTGTCGGAGTATTTTATTACAAAGTGAAGTCCCGTTCCCCCGCGGAATCGGATCTTCTTTTGTGCCCCTCAACCCCCGGGTACAACAAATTGGTGGCAGCGGTGGGATCCGCATCCGGAAGGAACAGGACCTACAGCCGACATCTCTGGTCACCTGAAACAAAAAGGAAATGAGTGCGATTAGTAAGGCGAAAGATCGAGCCAGCGCGAAGCAGCCGAAGCCAAGCCGATAGCAGCACGTCCAAGTCAACCGGTAGCGGCCACAAGCGCGACGCCCGACGCGTAACCTGAGACGGCACCGACCTACCACAACGGCTCAACTACAGACACCACTACGAAAGCAGACAGCGGACAACATGCGATTAGCGATTATACTGTAAGTCCGTAGCAATTAATATAGCGAAAAAGTAGTCAAT
>NW_012045415.1:0-357 GCF_000956235.1 Wasmannia auropunctata
AATATTAAAGGAGAACACCCCTAAAGCTAATAGCCATATTGAAAACAGTTTTCAGCTAGTTGACAAATTAAGAAGGATCGAATTGGGGGAGGATTTCGTTTTAATTTCGTTAGACGTGATATCTCTGTTTACGAACGTTCCTTTAGACTTGGCAATTGAAAGTGTGAATAGAAGATGGAACGATATATCAAAAAATTGCAAGATACCAAAAGGAGAATTCTTTACTGGCTTAGAACTGATTCTCAACTCCACATTCTTTACATTTGACAATATAACATACAGACAAAAGTTCGGGACACCCATGGGCTCACCTACTTCCCCCCCCATTGCAGATTTAGTGCTGCAAGATATCGAGGA
>NW_012045416.1:0-804 GCF_000956235.1 Wasmannia auropunctata
TTTTAGAATAAAGTAAATTTTATATATAATAAATGAAAGATTGCGTACCAATAACTACGCCGATTCCCATCTACCTTACTTATTGTATTTTTTATATTATCAACTTAATTTATTTGCTAATAACTTTTTAATAAATAATAAGCGGTGGCTAAAACCTTTTGAAGGTCACTCAAGATGACCTTGACAATATACATATATCAAGATCAAAGTACTCTATCAAGATTAAAGTTCTCTATAGATTCTCTTCGGTTCTCTATAGATGGAGTTTCAATTTTGTATATTTATCTTTTTTACAATGAAAAAGCAAATCCATAAATTATTTTATTTTTTTAAAACTACCATGTTTGACGTTTTACTTCATAAATATAATAATATATATGTTTTTAAATATTTATTTTTTTAATATAAATTAAAAATTCGTTGTTTTTAAAAGATGTCTTTCTTTTATAAAATAGAAACATACAATTTGCACAAGATTTGGCGTTTTAAAAATTTTTGTTCTTTTTTAATGGATTTAAATAGAATTATGGAAGATCTTCAACTCTTAAATTCAAAAAGTTATGAAACTTTGGCAAGAAATAGAGAATGTCTTTTGAATGTTATATAATAAATTTTTGTCAATTGTCCTTGAATGTTATATAATAAACTTTTAAATAACCAATAAAAATCAGTCGACTGCTTGCTATCGTCGGGTGAACGTCTCGTGTGTCAATAAATCGTCGTGTGTTAATAAATTGTGCGCGTGTTTCTTTCTTCGAGTGATTTTTTCAGTCAACGAATAATTAATAGACATGGGATAATCAT
>NW_012045417.1:0-1137 GCF_000956235.1 Wasmannia auropunctata
GCACCTACCTTGACAACAGATTTTAAAGTACCGCCAAAAATAAAAAACGGCGGTGAATCGGGCGCTGTCCTGTGTTCCCGCGCCTCCTGCGTTCTCGCGCCTCCTGCGTTTCCGCGCGCAACGTCTCTCATTGTGTTCTGTTCGCTTCCCTAGACAACAGTGCCCGTTATCACATTATCTTCTTTTAGTTTATTTGTAGGCTTTTTGCGCTATGTCGAAGCACAAGGATAAGAAGAAGAGTTCGAGACACTCGAGAGATGGTAGAGTATCTCGAAAGCATCATTCCCGTGAAAGAAGGTCGCGAGATAGATCGCGAGATCGCTCGCGAGACCGTTTTTATAGAGACAGATCGCGAAGTTCCCGATTGCCGACAGATTTCCAGCCATCGAGGGAGCCTTCTACTCGACGTTCTGAATCTAAAGAGAAGTTTTTAGAGATCCCTTGACTATGCTCGGGAGTATTTTACCCGCCGAGGTAACGTCCCGTCCATAACCCATTCTCCCGCCACCGTCCCCAGGAGGTTAGGTCGTTGTCAGAGGAGCACTCGCAGGTAGACGAGGACTCAGCGGCAGCTCTTGTAGCCACTCCTCTCTCTGTAGAGCAAGGCAATAAAGAACTGACGGTCGCTCAAGCTGACCGGGGCGTTGTACCAGGTATGTCCTCTTGTTGACCCAGCCTCGTAGTTATTCCTGGCAAAGAGAGGACATAACCGACGGCTCTTTTGCCATTTCATCTATTGTTTTCTCTTTAGTTATATCAATGACTGGCGTCAATGATGAGGTATCCCCGACCACTCACAACGTACTCTTTACTGAGCCTGCTACGGAGATCTCTGAATCTCAGGATTCTAATTCTGTCTTGGAAACGCAGGCCTTAGTTTCTGAGCTATTCGGGGGAGTTCATGCTTCCTCAGCATCATCCATCTGGAATCCGGTCGTGCGTAACTCAATCCAGACGGAATCTCGAAGCGGCTTAAACGAGGACTCCCGTACCAGACTGTTGGCGAAGTATGAGATAAAGGAGGATCTGGCAGCATTGGCCCCTCCTAAGCTGAATAAGGAGCTTGCGGCCGCGTTAATCCCTTCAGTGGTCAAGCGCGATGAGTATCAATTGCTTTCACAGGCACAGGTGGGCGCC